>NC_136589.1:42249594-42537094 GCF_910589615.1 Taurulus bubalis | reverse complement strand
CGGACGAAGACCAAGAGTTTGTTCTTGGTGGAAGAAATAAAGCCTCAAATCACCATGAAGCAGTCGTGCTGGAACTTATTTACTGTTTTACAAGTCAAAATGGCGACATCTGCTGGGCAGCCAGAGTTACTGCAGTTATACAAAGACTATCCAAGATGTGTAGAGACATGGGTGGAAAATAATGTTCAGTCCAGGGGGACATTTGGGCCAAATTTGAAAAATCCCCCCCCGAGGCGTTCTGGAGATACTGTGTTCACGAGAATAGACCGGACGCCTGCGGCCATGACAGTCGTGGAGGCATAAAAATGAGCTTTCACCGTTAAACTGTTTTCTTCTTCTTTTATTAAACATTTATTCAATAATTTGCACAAGTACAATTTCATAAATTGACAGTAGCAAATGGCAAAATACATCGTTAATCCAACAAGTCAGGGGCAACTGCAGAGAGGAAGAAAAAAAAGACGAGGCATACAATTAAATAAAAAAGAGGAAACTAAGCACGATTGTGTAATTACAAACATATATTACTGGCAACGCATGAACTACAGCTCTCATGGCCTTTTTTTTTTTTGGAACAGCCTTTCAGAGTTTTTATACATAATTCAAATTCTTTGCAAAAAACACAAAAAAATAGGTTTTGGTTTGTAAATTTACATTTGTGAATATAAAATTTAGCAAAGATGATTAATACATTCATAATATGTCTTTTCCTCAAATTTTCTGTCATAGCTAACAAATCCAAATATAACATGTTCATTAAATAATATAACATCTTTGTACAAAACATTGCTAATACATTGTGGGACATTTTTCCATAACATTTTGGAGAACTGACAATGCCAAAAAAGATGAGGCACCAGCACAACAATACAGGAAACCACAAAGTGACATGTTGAGAAGAATACAGGCAAAAGCAATATTACATGGATAAAGAATGGTAAATTATAAGAAAGCATAATATAATTGGCCGAGCACATACAACGTAAAGGCAGATATTGAGTATCGCAATTCAGTGGCGGGCCGTGTATTTTTTACCTAGGCCTGCTGTCTGATATCGTATACATAAATACGCGCACGACGGGATGCTGTTTGGCGCACACTTTGTGGACATCGGCGCCGTGAACAGTTATCTCTTGCACAGCTGTTCACGTTGAGGCAGGACCCCACCCAGACCAAGCCCTTCACCCACAAGGCCTTCAGGGAGCAGTTGGCCAAGGAGATGCTGGAGTTTGCCCCACCCTCCACCACTTGCATGCCCGTGTATATCGGCAGCGAGGAAACACAGGTTAGGAAGCATTGCAAGAGGTGCCTTGATGCTGGAATGCCCAGGGTGAAGACTTCCGTGATTTACAGGAAGTGTAATGCTCCTCTCTGCTCCAACTCCAAAAAGAACTGCTACCAGCTGTGGCACGATGCACAGTGACTTCCTGATGGACGTGTGCAAGTAAATGGACAATTTGGTTTGTGTATTTTTACAGTTTAAAAAATCCAATTGTGTAAATAATGTAAATAGTTTATTTGTTTTATTTGTTTTTAATTTGCATTGTGAAGGAAATGTTTGCAGTTTTCTAAAAGTAAATCTGCTCCGTTTGGATTCAACATTCAGTTGATTTGTGTGGTTATTTTTGGAACGGGAAAAGAAGTCTTGTTGAGATTTCAAAAAGATAAAAACTGCTTTATTTGCATGTATTGAATGACATTAGTGGTGGAGACGTGAAATGTATTACAGTAACTTACTCTAACAGCTTTAAACAGCCTGAGGACTTTAGTAACTTGTAACTGAATCTCTGCTTTTAAGTTTAGTATTGTATATCATATTGTCTGGTGTTCCTGTTGTGTAGAAATAATTATTTTCTTGTACAAAGATGGTCGTTCTTTGCTGAATGCAAATCTGATTTTACCCCAAAAAGACCCAGTTGTGATGTGATGGTACAAATGGATGGGATCAGAACTGTGGTGAGTTCAGGCTGAAACCACCAAGTGAACTTTTTACATTTCTGTTTGTGTCCAGATGAAACAAACTAGACACAACGTGTTGATAAGTGAGCTTCAGCGCTGTTTTCAGACCTGAGATGGAACCAGGCTGCTGTTTCTCCCTTTATGCTAAGCTAGGCTAACCACATTCTGTCTGTAGCTGCATGTTTACCACATAGACTTCTCTTTACTCACTTGGCGAGAAAGGGCAAGGGATCACTTTCCAGGCATGTCGATACACAAAAACATCGCCTGGTTTTTTTTCCCTGGATGACTGTATTTTACTTACAGTAACTCTAACTGGGGTCATATCTATCTCTCTTGGTGTTGCTTTGATTAAAATGTGGATGAACACAAAATACCACGTTGATTACTTGTTCCTGTGTTACTGCATACTGCATATTGTTGAAGAACTTGTAAATAGTGGCATACTTCTTTTTTTGCCTGTACAGTTCTGCTTCTAAATGTGTGTGACTGTTGAGACGACACTCTTTTTGTACATGACTGTCTTTTTATTTGAGCATATTGATTCTGTCCCTTTTCATTCTAAAGTTGAGTTTGAAGAGTTCAGACATGCCTGCAGTTTGACTTTAATAAAGCTGTACTCTGTCTCGGTGAAAGGCTCTCGCTGCATGGGATTCATTAGAACGCATTCAGTCAACTACTTTGAAATAAAAATGCAACACATTAAGATAGATTGAAATGTTGCTTCCAAGCGTGGTAGAAAGAACGCAATTAATCATAATTACCCACAGTTCATAGCAATGTTATGTTAAACACATAGTTCCAAAAGGAAGAATGGAGAGGTTAAAAAAAAAGGTAAACAAAGAGACACGTGGGCGTTTAGCCCGATAAAATACATTTAATCAGAGGAATGCAAGCAGAAATTATATTCATAATATTTATTTACATTCATCAAACATTTCGTTTTGACAACACGAGTAAACAGATCATTTAAAATGACTTCTCATCTCGTGAGGAAGACGTTCAAATCAGTGAATAAAAAGTATAAAATAAATACACAATTGTACACAATATTTGGTTATGTAGTCACGTGATGTGTTGCAGCAAAGTGCTGTCCCATTCATATTTACACCATCAAGCCCTCACAGACTCTCACACTCAACCACTCAGCAGCTGACGTCAGTGAGTCCCTGAGGGTTCAGGGTTTGAGGGTTTAGGGGACATTGGGATTGTCCAATGTCTCAATCTCTAGTTTTAAGTCTTCTTCAATACAGCATGAAGTTCATTTATTAAATTATGGTCCATTTAGAGTCAAACAGACCATAATGCAGAGTATGCTTTAGGGGCGGGGATTACTGTGATTGACAGGTCTCTATCATATTAATACTAATTATTATTAGCTTTGTGTATCCAGTGGTTCACATTCAGAAAGAAAACATGTTCAATTAGTTTACAACTCTGTTAATGATTCAATTATAAAACCGGTAAATAATGTGAATATAAAAGATATCCATAAACGCGTCAGTAATGAAGGTCCTATGTTTCTTACTGTCGAATATCATTGATTACAGAACGAGCTCCTGTCGTTAACCTAAAATACTTATTTTATAACATTGATCATTTTATGAAAATCACAACTTAAACAGATTCCAGTACTTCTTCTTTGAAGTCACCATCATGTTATACAATTGTATTAATACTCTATATATTTAATAAGAGAGAAGGGACCATAGATTTGATTTGATTTTTTATTCATTCATTTGAGGGGAAACCTGGTCACCAGGAGTAAACCCATCATGAATAGGACTAATTGGAAATTAGTGTGTACATTTTTGGAGGTCATGTCATACAATTGTATTAATACTCTATATATTTAATAAGAGAGAAGGAAACATAGATTTACTTTTAATTTTTTTTATTATTCATTCAAGGGGAGGACCTGTAGTAGACCCATCAGTAGTAGTCCATAGTGTTTTTTGATTATGTGGGAGAAACCTGAGTACCAGGAGTAAACCCACGCGAACACAGGGAGAATATGCAAACTCCACTCAGAGACAAGGGTGGAGGTGTCTCTGTGAGGCTGCAGTGTTAAATCACTGCAGCCACTGTACTGTCCTTGATTGGTTCCAGCTGTCTGCCCCACACCTGCCTGAATAGACTGGCCTGGGTAATTGAACCGTGCCATACTACCTCAACCAGAGGGGTGTCCTCAGCAGCCAGGCTGTTCTGCGCCACTAGGGAGAGCGGTCTCCTCTCCCCATTCAATTAACATGGACTCACCGACTGCTACATACCATGCAGTGGGCGATGGCTCGGGAGTGTCTCTTGCTATCACGGAGACCTCATTATGTCTGTCTTGTATTCTAGTTTGTTGTTATTTGTCACTTTGTTAAGATTTTGTTTCCCCAATGATATGTACAGGTTAAGATGGGGAACAAAAGCTTAGCAAAGTGATAAATAACAACAAACCAGAAATCAAGACAGACATAATGAGGTCTCCGTGAAAGCAGGAGACCTCATTATGTATGTTTTGAATTGTAGTTTGTTGTTATTTGTCAGTTGGTTAAGATTTTGTTGCCCCAATGATATGTACAGGTTAAGATGGGGAACAAAAGCTTAACAAAGTGATAAATAACAACAAACTAGAATTCAAGACAGACATAATGAGGTCTCCCAGGAAGCAGGAGACACTCCCGAGCCATATCCCAAGCATGGTATATAGCAGTCGGTGAGTCCATGTCAATTGAAAGGGGAGAGAAGACCTCTCTCTCTAGTGGTGCAGAATAGCCTAGCTGCTGAAGACACCCCTCTGGCTGAGGTAGCATGGCACGGTCCAATTACCCAGGTCAGTTGATTCAGGCAGGTGTGCTGCAAACAGCTGGAACCAATCAAGGCCAGCACAGTGGCTGCAGTGATTTAACACTGCAGCCTCACAGAGACACCTCCACCCTTCTCTCTGTGTGGAGTTTCAACATTCTCCCTGTGTTCACGTGGGTTTACTCCTGGTACTCAGGTTTCCTCCCACATACTCAAAAAACACGTGGGTTTACTTCTGGTACGTCGGTTGCAGGTAACTGGCGGAAACTGTTCGCACTCGTGTCAACTCCACATATCTAAATTGAGTGCATTCAATAAAGATAAGGGATACACAGGTGTTTTCAGCTCCATCTAAAAGGTGTTCACTGCAGAGATCTAGAAAACATCACCTCCCATTAGGCCTGTCGCTGTTACGGCAGGTTCCAAACTTCACACAGAGACAAAGGTGGAGATGTCTCTGTGAGGCTGTAGTGATCAATTAAATCACTGCTGACTGTCTTTGGGGAAAGGGGACGGGAGGGAGATGGTGGGAGGGAGGGGGAGAAAGAGGTCACTGCTGATCTACATCAGCTGTAACCTCTTCCGCCTGTCCACCACCATCGCGTGTTGACTTTCTGCCAAGTCGGCCAAAAAACCCCGTCTTCACCTTTTCCTTCTTTTTCTCTTCCTTCTCCTTGTTTTTTTTCACCATCTTTTGAAGCTCTGTTGTTCTATCCACGATCTTCTTTCCAAATAGACCTCTGATTTTCTTCTTCTGCGCAAGGCAGACGTCTGCGAGGTCCTTGTTCTCTTCGGTTAGATTATGGATTTCAGACTCCTTACTCCTCAGTGGCTCTACCAGCGTTTGAACCTGAGTCCTCAGGATGTGTTCTTGAGTTGCCCATTCTGATTCACTCTCTTTGGCTTTGCCTTTCAGCTGCTCTATTTCAGAGTGATTACCCCTCAGTGTCTCTTCAAGCGTTTGAACCTGAGTCCTCAGGATGTGTTCTTGAGTTGCCCATTCTGATTCACTCTCTTTGGCTTTGCCTTTCAGCTGCTCTATTTCAGAGTGATTACCCCTCAGTGTCTCTTCAAGCGTTTGAACCTGAGTCCTCAGGATGTGTTCTTGAGTTGCCCATTCTGATTCACTCTCTTTGGCTTTGCCTTTCAGCTGCTCTATTTCAGAGTGATTACCCCTCAGTGTCTCTTCCAGCGTTTGAACCTGAGTCCTCAGGATGTGTTCTTGAGTTGCCCATTCTGATTCACTCTCTTTGGCTTTGCCTTTCAGCTGCTCTATTTCAGAGTGATTACCCCTCAGTGTCTCTTCCAGCATTTGAACCTGAGTCCTCAGGATGTGTTCTTGAGTTGCCCATTCTGATTCACTCTCTTTGGCTTTGCCTTTCAGCTGCTCTATTTCAGAGTGATTACCCCACAGCATCTCAGCGAGCGTTTGGAGTTGAGTTTCCAATTCTGATTCACTCGCTTTGCCTTCGATTTTCACCTCTAATTCAAAGTGATTACCCCTCAGTGTCTCTTTCAGCGTTTCAACCTGAGTCCTCAGGATGTGTTCTTGAGTTGCCCATTCTGATTCACTGGCTTTGGCTTTGATTTTCAGCTGCTCTATTTCGGACTGATAACCCCACAGTGTCTCTTCCAGCGTTTTGACCTGAGTCCTCAGGCTGTGTTCTTGAGTTGCCCATTCTGATTCACTCTCTTTGGCTTTGCCTTTCAGCTGCTCTATTTCAGAGTGATTACCCCACAGCATCTCAGCGAGCGTTTGGAGTTGAGTTTCCAATTCTGATTCACTCGCTTTGCCTTCGATTTTCAGCTCTAATTCAAAGTGATTACCCCTCAGTGTCTCTTTCAGCGTTTCAACCTGAGTCCTCAGGATGTGTTCTTGAGTTACCCATTCTGATTCACTGGCTTTGGCTTTGATTTTCAGCTGCTCTATTTCGGACTGATAACCCCACAGTGTCTCTTCCAGCGTTTTGACCTGAGTCCTCAGGCTGTGTTCTTGAGTTGCCCATTCTGATTCACTCACTTTGGCTTTGCCTTTCAGCTGCTCTAATTCAGAGTGGTTATTCCCCAGCCTCTCAGTGAGTGTTTGGATTTGACTCGAGCTAGTTGCCCATTCTGATTCACTCGCTATGGCGAGAAGTAGCTTTACTTCCTCCTGATGACTTTTCTGCGTCTCTTCAAGAAGGACGCGACAATGCCAGTTCAGGTCTGCAGAGGCCAATTCTTCTTCCCTCTCTATTGCTTTAAGGCGAAGAAGCTCTAATTTAGCTTGGTGACTCTGCTTCGGTTTTGCAGGCTTTTGGCGCTCAGCTTCCTCCAATTCTTTCTTGGGCTTGGCAATTTCCAGGTCTTTGTCCACATTGCGCGCTAGACTTCTCTCCAGGCGGCTATATTTCACTTCCCCTTCGTGAACTCGTTGGATGAGATTCCACTTTTCAATATCAGCTTTGGCAAGTCTCTTTAACATCTCGCTTTGTTTGGCATTTAGCCAGGAGATGTGATAGTCCTTATAACCCATTGCAGTTTGTGGGAAATCCTGAGGGGAAATTCGTGCAGACTTGAAACCCTCCTTTTCACGTACGTCCACCGCACCAACTATAGCCCGTGGTGGATTGGCATGTTGGTTCTGTGGAGCACACTTGAAACCCTCCTTCTTACGTATATCCACCGCACCAAATATGGCTTGTTGCGGATTGGCATGTTGGTTCTGTCTATCAAAAGACTTGGAAGTCATCTTCGCACGGGATATGTTTAGCAGTTTGTGCACTTGTATGACAAGTTCAATACGAGAGATAAACTCTATGGGGTGGTGTATGACAAGTTCAATACTAGAGAAACTCTATGGGGTGGTGTATGACAAGTTCAATACTAGAGAAAAACTCTATGGGGTGGTGTATGACAAGTTCAATACGAGAGAAACTCTATGGGGTGGTGTATGACAAGTTCAATACGAGAGAAACTCTATGGGGTGGTGTATGACAAGTTCAATACGAGAGAAACTCTATGGGGTGGTGTATGACAAGTTCAATACGAGAGATAAACTCTATGGGGTGGTGTATGACAAGTTCAATACGAGAGAAACTCTATGGGGTGGTGTATGACAAGTTCAATACGAGAGATAAACTCTATGGGGTGGTGTACGACAAGTTCAATACGGGGGAGAAACTGCTAAACTGCGAAGGTTGCGAAGGGTTGTGTGGGTCGTGCGGACAATGTATGACGAGTTCAATACGTAAGCAAAGAATCTCTCCCAAGCGGCTTGACTTATGGACTAAACATCAATGCCACGTTGAGCGATATCGCATCACTAACAGTTCAAAGCCACAGGGACTTTCCCTAAAACGTTCCATAATGACGCATTCCATCTCCATGGATACGACATGGACTACAAACCAACGGCGACGGGGAAACGGGGCCAGATGTCTTGTTTGACAGATGTTGCTTAGCTTAGCTTAGCGCTGTCGGCTAACATATAGTTTCTACAACACAGGGACTTCATGCTAGCTTGTTAGCCTCGGCCAGTGCTTCGTCAGAGGCCGTGCGTTTAATATTGTCTTCATAAAAACACGACAATAAGACTTAAATCTATGCAATTAAAGAGCAGCTTTTAAATATGTAGCTTACCGGGAAGAGGAGGGTGCAGGTTCAGCAGGTTGGCCTCCATGTCAGGTTTTAGACAGACCGAGGCTGCAGGATACTCAGCAGTATCTTTACCAGTATTTCAATATTTATAATATATGTACTGTGAGTGAAAGTAGTGGAGGCACTTTATAGAAAGGATAATATTTTGCTCAGGGACAAGGGTCAGTAAAGACTGCTGATGTGGCTTTATGGAGCTCATTGAGAAACTGTGGGAGTTTACACTGCTTGTGTTTCATTAGACCACCATTTGTTCTGTGACAATGACGCTTGTCTAAATGTTCAAATTCAGAAGCATTCATTTGTCTTTATAAACTATTTTGAAGTGGATGCAAGAGGTGTATTTGTGTGCTTTACAAACAATAACTCCATTCCAAAGTCTGTCCACAACAGTCTATTTTGCAACTGCCAAATATCCAGTTGAGCGCACATCTTGTTCACAGTTTTTTTTAATAACCAAACTGTCTAAGCCCATCCTAACGAAAACAACACTAGTGTCAGGAAGATGTCGGATGACTTGTCACTACTTTCTTACACTGTCCTAAAAAAAGAAAAAGGATGAGCACAAATACAGAACAAAAACAAGCCTTTGTTTCCTTCAGATAATCCATCAGGATTATACTTGTATTTAATTATGTTTAACTGTATATTATGTTTAAATGTATACAGTAATTCGATTTACTGTAATTAGCTCATGAAATATGAGCTCACCACTCATTCATTTTTCCTTTCAACACACAAGTCAATGGCATAAACTTAAACTCTGCTCTTCATTTAAAACATTTTGTATTTTACCAGTCCCAGTTAAATTAAATGAAAGCGGAGTGACGATGTTTGCTGTCGACTGAAGTCCACTCCGAGAAAGAATCAGTTCTCAGGTAAACGGCAGTAATAATGTTTCCCGCTCTTTACAGACTAATCTACCGCCTGTGTGTTTGGGCGAATGTACATTTGATGTCGCGTTAATGTCGTAATTCCCCCAAACTAACCTTCTGCTACCTGAATAAAACCACGATGATCTACACCTCCTCGTTTAACCCTCACAGGCTGAGATGGCTCCTGAGACCACGCTGAGTCCACAGAAAGGTAGGGGATCCGTTTGTCATGGCTCCTTTTTGAAACCTCTGCTGTGGAAACTCCCATGACACACAAAAGTGAAATCCATCTTTTTTTGTCCTTTTCTTTGGTGATCCTCTAGGAGCCAGTGAGATCTCAGATGCCTGCAAGCCCCTGAAGAAGCTGTGGCTTTCAAGGAAGGAAGGAAAGAAGAACTTCTTTCTACTCATGACTCAAAGTCCTTGGCGACGGTGGCCTCGGTTAAACTGGTTGTTGTTGTTGGGTTTTTTTTATTTGGGGAGGGGGAGGTACATTTAATCAGCTAAAATAAAGTGTTTAATTGGCGACAAGAAAAATCAGAATCAGAAACATTTATTTGCCAGGTATGTTTACACAAACGAGGATTTTTTCTTGACGGAAGGGGCATAACATTAGACATTAGACAAGACAATCAACGACAACACCAGTGCAATAGATGTTAAATTAAGTGTAAGATAAAGTGCTCAGACAAACATAACAGTAATGTAAAGTGTATGTTAAAGTGACATGTGTATTTAAATATGAAGTGTGAAGGGATGTGCAGGGGAGTGACCGGTAAGAAACTGATATCAAGCTGGAAGGAAACGTTTATTCACTTATTCATTTATTATTCATGTGCCTGCAACAGCTCACAAATCTCCGTTTGCCAAATCACAGGCGAAATAGTCTCAAAAAGTTATTTTTATAAAAAATAATCAAATGGACACATCAAATGGAATAGAGGAGCCAGGGCTCGATCCACCGGGCCTCTGACTTATGCTGTGTTCACACCGACCGCGACACGATTTTGTCACGCAACCAGATTACATGCAAAGTCAATGCACGGACGCAACAGGTTGCGAAGGCGCGACATTTCCGCCGGGCGACGCGAACAGACCGTTTGACGCAGGGCGAACTGAGCGAAGGACGCTGGGCGAAGTCGCACGAGTTGAAATAGTTGCGTCAGCCAGTCAGCGTTGAGAATCAGCGTTGAGAAGCTCCGCCCGTCATCACCTCCGTCTTTGCCGTTGCTGAATCAAACCGTTGCTGCTCCTCCAGAAGTAGCGCTGGTAGTCATTCAGACGCTGTTGTGGGACTACGGGTAATATTATGAACCCAGGCACCATGGAGTTTGATGTACCGACGTATGTGGAATTTACACAACAAGTATAAAGCAGAACTAGTTATTTCCATGGTGGATGAAGGAAACGGTAACTGTTTTTACGGAGATAAGCCAGACGCAGTTCCTGGAGGAGTCGGTGAAATTCACCGAGCTGTGTGCGGCTACGGATGATGTTATGAACCCAAACTCGAGGGTGCTTGATGTTGCGACATGTTTGGGACTTCCACAACAAGTATAAAGCAGAAATAATAGTTATTTATTCCATAGTCGATAGCGGAAATGAAAGCTATGAAATGAAGAGCTATGAGAGCTATGAAATGAAAGTGAACTATTCACTCTTTTTGTTCATTGTAATGATTTTATTCATTGAAGAGAATAACTGTACATATTCTGTGTGAATATCAAGCAGTTTAACTTTACATCTTATTTCATACAGAGTCTGTTTACTGTGGTGATTGATTTTCACGTCATTAAGACATTTTATTAAATGTATCCCGTTACATATAAACACATTCGTGGGACGCGTTCATCTCTTAAACTCTGCATCTTGACACATTATATGGAGAATATCCATTTAAACCTTTGTTAAATCCACAGACATTTATTTCCACTTCCAGAAGAAAGCGCCTTCTTTAAAGACACCAAATACATGAAGCTGAAGTCTGACTTTGAGTAAATCTGGTAAATTAATTATATCTGATGTGCAACCACAGAAAACATGTTGATTAATAGTTTTGTCATAAAGCTTCATTTAAGAGTGAGGCCTATTACATTTACAGAATACAGTATGTGTTATTGGGTGATGAAAGTTAATAAATAGAATAGATGCAAATGTTTTTTTGGTGTGAAAAGTGGTTTGAATAACTATTAGTCACTTTGGCCAACTTTGATTTGTTTTGTGAATATTGGTGAGATGGATGTGGAGTTTACGGACAATTAAAAAAAGATAATCGTTATGTATTTTTTGGACTATAGACTGTATTGTTATTACACTTGTTATCATAGGGTGACCAGGCGTCCTCTTTTTCCCGGACATGTCCTCTTTTCGAGACCTAAAAAATGGGTCCGGCAGGGATTCCAAAAACGTCCGGGGATTTTGCCTCGTTGGATATTTGTGTTCCTCTGGGTCTTTCACAAACTAGTTATTACGCCCTTACAAGTTTTGGAAATGGTATCTCCCTTATGTTCCACCTTCTTGCGCGAGCTCTGACTGTCATTGGTCGACCGATCTCAGTGTTGCCAGATGCACGATAATTATCCTCCAAATACGACCATTTTGAGCCTTTGGTACGATACTTGGCCATTTCCAATCTGGCATCACTGAGCACCTTGCCACCTCCACTAGTTGCATTGTTTACAACAGCACATGACATCTGCAGCCATGCCGAAACCTAAATGTAAGTTCACGGACAAACTGAGAAAAAAATACCCATGTTTTCGCCTCGGTCGTGATGCTTCGGAAGCTGAGTGCATGACATGCAGAGCAGGCACTTACGTGTCAGTGGCAAATAAAGGTGGCAGCGATTTGGAAGCTCACGTGCACTCTGCAAAACACAAAACTGCAGCAAGAGGAGAGAGCTCATCCAGTAAAGTAACAGACTTTTTTGTGAGTAAAACAGACACTTCTGTTACGGCTGCAGAGGGTACCCTTGCTTTTCATACAATAAAGCATCACAACAGCTACAGATCAATGGACTGCACATCTGGTTTTTTATTTGTTATCATTATTGCTTTAATATATGGACAAGACACATTAAAGAAGCACCGGACTAAATGCCCCAAAAAAGATTTGTTTTACATTTACACTTTGCAATTTTGTTAAAGTTCAATAAACATGTTCATATAGTAATTTTTGTCATTTCATTTGTGACATTTGAATGCATTCACATATATTCATATGTGGCATGCTATACACTAGCAGCAGCGTTAGCTAGCAGCAGCGCTAGCTCGCTACAGCGGGGACACCCACCGAATGTAGAAGCGGCTTGTAACCCGACTTTTACGGTATGTTTAAATAGCGTCCCTAGTGGTAGCTAGCATGTATTACAATGTGTTTACAGGTAAAGGTCAAGCCAAAGGATTAACACTGAATGTACACAATTACATTAAAGTAGTAACACTGAATGTATTATGAGCCTATATTAAGGAATAACACTGAATGTAGTAGGTGAGTTTAGCAGAAATGTACGTATAAGAGACAATATTTAGGGCCCAAGTACTGACGTAGTCAGATCGAGGACCTATTGAAATGCTAAGTATTATTATTCCCGACCTATGCGCAGGGAAAAGAGGTGCTTGGGATAAACCTACATTCTTCAAACTTTGCACACCCATCAGACTCGGCGAAAATTTTAATATAATTTGGGTGTCGACCAAAAGTCTGAGAAAATGTCCCTATAGCGCCCCCTTTAGGCAGAAAGGCTACGCTTTTTGCCAACTATGGCCGATTGACTTGAAATTTTACACACATGTCCGGGTGGGACTGCTCTACAAAAAACTCATCCGTGAAATTAAAATGCGCCTAATTAGATTTTCCGCCATTTTGAATTTTGTAAAAAACACATTTTTGCCCATTCCTCCTAAACGCTGGGTCCGTTTCTTACGAAATTTACTGTGAATCATCATTGGCTCAATGTAATCAAACGGTATTGTCAACCGTGTTGATATCTCATTACGTTCAGAAGTTATTAACCAATTAACCTCTTAGGGGCGTGGCTCAATATGTCAATACACATAACTTCCAAATTACTTGGCCTATCTTCACAAACTTTGTAGCATATGTCAACATCGTGTCCCTTAACGTACCCAAATTGTTTCATAATATTTAAACACTAGAGGGCGCTGCAGTGAACCGATCAATTTTGGCATTTTCCTTGTTTCCAGGCGTTGTATTCAGATGAACTCCTCCTAGAGATTACACACGATTGATTTCACATTCGGGCAATATGATGTTGAGACCTTTGCAGGGAAAATTTATCAAAGGATTTTCAAAATATCGAACTATGTGAGCGCAGAGCAGCGGCAAAGAGACACCATTTTCCATGAAAATGGAAGTTGCTTTAACTCGGCCGGACATGATGGAATCTACTCCATATTTGTCATATGCCATGACCTCTTGACCCTGAAGACATCCATATGATCATTTTTAATCCTAGTCATAGCGCCACCTAGAGGCAACAGGAAGTTACATGTTTTCTACTTGTACACCGTGCTATATATATAGATATACAATATTTGATAGGCGTATGTACCACATATAAACTTAAAAATAACTCTCTTGGGACCATGCTCTAAACCGTACTAGAAGTCGGACAATTTCATTTTCGTCCTTCATTTCTAGTTCAAATTGCCATAGTTTCCCAGTAGGTGGCTATCTGACTATGAGTTCATATTGGCATGCAGAAGTCTTCCAGCCATGCCTCTCATAAAGCATGTTAACTTTGGAACAGTTTTGACAAAGTACAGTGGAGTTACAACAGCTTGCTGCATGATCACGAACCATATGCAATAGTCGTCACACCACTTCCACGCCGTTCCATGAAACCTCAAGCTTTTGATCACTTTTAATACATAGTTTTATCTTTTATATATATACTTACATGTACAAAATATATATACATATATTCCATTTTCCAGAGGTCAACCTTTCTGCGAAAAAGAGGAAATACGTGTCTGTCATCACATCAAATGACAGAACTCAGTCTGCGCTTCCCAGATCTTTCTGCCATTGAGAACGAATTCAAGCTGTTCTCGACTCTTGATGATGCAGAAGAAGTGAAGAGAGTCTGAACTAGAACTGATGGAGATGCAGTGATGAATCTCTGAAGAACCAGCTTCACTTTCTCTCCCTACCGACTTCTACTGGAGCTTGGAAAAGGCCAAATTTCCTCTGATGTGATTTATATATACATATATATATACGTATATATATATACATATATATATGTATATATATATACATATATATACATATATATATGTATATATATATACATATATACATATATATATACATATATACATATATATATATACATATATATATATACATACATATATATATATATATACATATATACATATACATATATATATATATATATATATATATATATATATATATATATATATATATATATATATACATAATTGACCTCATTTGATTCATTTGGCCATATACCTTACCTGAGTAGCCCAGACTTTCATATATTTTTCTGTTTGTGGCCCTCGGTGAAAAACGCTTTGACACCCCTGATATATATGTGTATATATATATATATATATATATATATATATATATATATATATATATATATATATATATATATATAATCTTCCTCTAAATTAAAGCTGCGAGCAGCTGTGACTGGGTCCTCGCTTCAAGCACGTCGGGGTAAGCCGAAGGGTCGCCGGCTCGTCCGTCCGAGAACGTTCGCCTGCCAGGCGGATGTTCGAGGCCGGGAGGTTCGTATCCTCGGTAGTAAGTCAGACACGTTCCCGGTGGGTGTTGGCCTCCGCCAGGGCTGCCCTTTATCACCGGTCCTGTTCGTGACCTTCATGGACAGGATATGTAGGCGCAGCCAGGGGGCGGAGAGGATCCGGTTCGGGAGTCTCGGGATCGCCTCTCTGCTGTTCGCGGATGATGTGGTCCTGTTTGCCTCCTCGGATTGTGACCTCCAGCATTCACTGGGGCGTTTTGCAGCCGAGTGTGAAGCGGCAGGGATGAGAGTTAGCGCCTCCAAATCTGAGGCCATGGTGCTCTGCCGGAAACCGGTGGATTGCTCCCTCCAGGTGGGGACAAACTGCCTACCCCAAGCGAAGACCACAGTGAGCGTTTTAAATTTAGTTTTTTTATTGATCAACAAGAGGTTTGACTGACACACAACATCTCTAATCACACAACCATGTTCCCGGTTTGTCGCACACATACACTCATAAAAACAGAATGGTAATTTCATACTGCCATTGTACACCTGAGAGTATATATGTTGGTTCAGGCCACTTAAGAACAGGGTCCTTTGACACCGGCTGCAGGCAGGACGAGTGTCACGACATCTTAGAAAAGAGAGCAGGGACATCGTGGCAGAAAAGCAATCTGAGGGATGAAGGAATGTCAGACGTACACATTGCTCCATGATGTGTTGTGGCAGGGATTTCATTGGTATTTAGACGGTTCCAAATTGTAATTGGCATTGATTGCAGAGGCCGTGTTTTTA
The DNA here is from genome assembly GCF_910589615.1 of Taurulus bubalis. Taxonomy (NCBI): domain Eukaryota; kingdom Metazoa; phylum Chordata; class Actinopteri; order Perciformes; family Cottidae; genus Taurulus; species Taurulus bubalis. The sequence continues at coordinate 42,521,290 of NC_136589.1, read as the reverse complement.
CATTTTTTTTTTATATAAACTGGGGGTATCCGTTTAGAAACTATCAGACAGGAAGTAGTTTGTTGCAATGGCGAGGATGGGAGCTCCTGTTGGGACACCGGGGAACGGCCCACTGGACCCAGCGATGTCAATGTGGGAGTACGGCAGAGGGGCGTTAGAATCCACGCCATGCTGCGTCGGAAATAAAGAAATAAAAGTTAGTCACAGGCAGTCCAGGTTCTATTGTTCACACTTACAGATAAATAACAGCTCAGTCTGACAATATGCGAGCACCTTGTCGAGCCCCGCGGCCAGGATGAGGAACGCTGCAGGGGCCTGATGTCCTCGAGGTGTCATGGTGGACGGCAGGTCGTTGCTCTGCAGAATGTCCTCGTACTCAGACTTTCCCTTGTGGAAGGCGTAGTCCTCTCGTCTGACGCTGGACACCTCGAACACGTCGCCCAGCGCCTCTCCAGCTGCACGAGAGCGGACGAAGACCAAGAGTTTGTTGTTGGTGGAAGAAATAAAGCCTCAAATCACCATGAAGCAGTCGTGCTGGAACTTATTTACTGTTTTACAAGTCAAAATGGCGACATCTGCTGGGCAGCCAGAGTTACTGCAGTTATACAAAGACTATCCAAGATGTGTAGAGACATGGGTGGAAAATAATGTTCAGTCCAGGGGGACATTTGGGCCAAATTTGAAAAATCCCCCCCCGAGGCGTTCTGGAGATACTGTGTTCACGAGAATAGACCGGACGCCTGCGGCCATGACAGTCGTGGAGGCATAAAAATGAGCTTTCACCGTTAAACTGTTTTCTTCTTCTTTTATTAAACATTTATTCAATAATTTGCACAAGTACAATTTCATAAATTGACAGTAGCAAATGGCAAAATACATCGTTAATCCAACAAGTCAGGGGCAACTGCAGAGAGGAAGAAAAAAAAGACGAGGCATACAATTAAATAAAAAAGAGGAAACTAAGCACGATTGTGTAATTACAAACATATATTACTGGCAACGCATGAACTACAGTTCTCATGGCCTTTTTTTTTTTTGGAACAGCCTTTCAGAGTTTTTATACATAATTCAAATTCTTTGCAAAAAACACAAAAAAATAGGTTTTGGTTTGTAAATTTACATTTGTGAATATAAAATTTAGCAAAGATGATTAATACATTCATAATATGTCTTTTCCTCAAATTTTCTGTCATAGCTAACAAATCCAAATATAACATGTTCATTAAATAATATAACATCTTTGTACAAAACATTGCTAATACATTGTGGGACATTTTTCCATAACATTTTGGAGAACTGACAATGCCAAAAAAGATGAGGCACCAGCACAACAATACAGGAAACCACAAAGTGACATGTTGAGAAGAATACAGGCAAAAGCAATATTACATGGATAAAGAATGGTAAATTATAAGAAAGCATAATATAATTGGCCGAGCACATACAACGTAAAGGCAGATATTGAGTATCGCAATTCAGTGGCGGGCCGTGTATTTTTTACCTAGGCCTGCTGTCTGATATCGTATACATAAATACGCGCACGACGGGATGCTGTTTGGCGCACACTTTGTGGACATCGGCGCCGTGAACAGTTATCTCTTGCACAGCTGTTCACGTTGAGGCAGGACCCCACCCAGACCAAGCCCTTCACCCACAAGGCCTTCAGGGAGCAGTTGGCCAAGGAGATGCTGGAGTTTGCCCAACCCTCCACCACTTGCATGCCCGTGTATATCGGCAGCGAGGAAACACAGGTTAGGAAGCATTGCAAGAGGTGCCTTGATGCTGGAATGCCCAGGGTGAAGACTTCCGTGATTTACAGGAAGTGTAATGCTCCTCTCTGCTCCAACTCCAAAAAGAACTGCTACCAGCTGTGGCACGATGCACAGTGACTTCCTGATGGACGTGTGCAAGTAAATGGACAATTTGGTTTGTGTATTTTTACAGTTTAAAAAATCCAATTGTGTAAATAATGTAAATAGTTTATTTGTTTTATTTGTTTTTAATTTGCATTGTGAAGGAAATGTTTGCAGTTTTCTAAAAGTAAATCTGCTATGTTTGGATTCAACATTCAGTTGATTTGTGTGGTTATTTTTGGAACGGGAAAAGAAGTCTTGTTGAGATTTCAAAAAGATAAAAACTGCTTTATTTGCATGTATTGAATGACATTAGTGGTGGAGACGTGAAATGTATTACAGTAACTTACTCTAACAGCTTTAAACAGCCTGAGGACTTTAGTAACTTGTAACTGAATCTCTGCTTTTAAGTTTAGTATTGTATATCATATTGTCTGGTGTTCCTGTTGTGTAGAAATAATTATTTTCTTGTACAAAGATGGTCGTTCTTTGCTGAATGCAAATCTGATTTTACCCCAAAAAGACCCAGTTGTGATGTGATGGTACAAATGGATGGGATCAGAACTGTGGTGAGTTCAGGCTGAAACCACCAAGTGAACTTTTTACATTTCTGTTTGTGTCCAGATGAAACAAACTAGACACAACGTGTTGATAAGTGAGCTTCAGCGCTGTTTTCAGACCTGAGATGGAACCAGGCTGCTGTTTCTCCCTTTATGCTAAGCTAGGCTAACCACATTCTGTCTGTAGCTGCATGTTTACCACATAGACTTCTCTTTACTCACTTGGCGAGAAAGGGCAAGGGATCACTTTCCAGGCATGTCGATACACAAAAACATCGCCTGGTTTTTTTTCCCTGGATGACTGTATTTTACTTACAGTAACTCTAACTGGGGTCATATCTATCTCTCTTGGTGTTGCTTTGATTAAAATGTGGATGAACACAAAATACCACGTTGATTACTTGTTCCTGTGTTACTGCATACTGCATATTGTTGAAGAACTTGTAAATAGTGGCATACTTCTTTTTTTGCCTGTACAGTTCTGCTTCTAAATGTGTGTGACTGTTGAGACGACACTCTTTTTGTACATGACTGTCTTTTTATTTGAGCATATTGATTCTGTCCCTTTTCATTCTAAAGTTGAGTTTGAAGAGTTCAGACATGCCTGCAGTTTGACTTTAATAAAGCTGTACTCTGTCTCGGTGAAAGGCTCTCGCTGCATGGGATTCATTAGAACGCATTCAGTCAACTACTTTGAAATAAAAATGCAACACATTAAGATAGATTGAAATATTGCTTCCAAGCGTGGTAGAAAGAACGCAATTAATCATAATTACCCACAGTTCATAGCAATGTTATGTTAAACACATAGTTCCAAAAGGAAGAATGGAGAGGTTAAAAAAAAAGGTAAACAAAGAGACACGTGGGCGTTTAGCCCGATAAAATACATTTAATCAGAGGAATGCAAGCAGAAATTATATTCATAATATTTATTTACATTCATCAAACATTTCGTTTTGACAACACGAGTAAACAGATCATTTAAAATGACTTCTCATCTCGTGAGGAAGACGTTCAAATCAGTGAATAAAAAGTATAAAATAAATACACAATTGTACACAATATTTGGTTATGTAGTCACGTGATGTGTTGCAGCAAAGTGCTGTCCCATTCATATTTACACCATCAAGCCCTCACAGACTCTCACACTCAACCACTCAGCAGCTGACGTCAGTGAGTCCCTGAGGGTTCAGGGTTTGAGGGTTTAGGGGACATTGGGATTGTCCAATGTCTCAATCTCTAGTTTTAAGTCTTCTTCAATACAGCATGAAGTTCATTTATTAAATTATGGTCCATTTAGAGTCAAACAGACCATAATGCAGAGTATGCTTTAGGGGCGGGGATTACTGTGATTGACAGGTCTCTATCATGTTAATACTAATTATTATTAGCTTTGTGTATCCAGTGGTTCACATTCAGAAAGAAAACATGTTCAATTAGTTTACAACTCTGTTAATGATTCAATTATAAAACCGGTAAATAATGTGAATATAAAAGATATCCATAAACGCGTCAGTAATGAAGGTCCTATGTTTCTTACTGTCGAATATCATTGATTACAGAACGAGCTCCTGTCGTTAACCTAAAATACTTATTTTATAACATTGATCATTTTATGAAAATCACAACTTAAACAGATTCCAGTACTTCTTCTTTGAAGTCACCATCATGTTATACAATTGTATTAATACTCTATATATTTAATAAGAGAGAAGGGACCATAGATTTGATTTGATTTTTTATTCATTCATTTGAGGGGAAACCTGGTCACCAGGAGTAAACCCATCATGAATAGGACTAATTGGAAATTAGTGTGTACATTTTTGGAGGTCATGTCATACAATTGTATTAATACTCTATATATTTAATAAGAGAGAAGGAAACATAGATTTACTTTTAATTTTTTTTATTATTCATTCAAGGGGAGGACCTGTAGTAGACCCATCAGTAGTAGTCCATAGTGTTTTTTGATTATGTGGGAGAAACCTGAGTACCAGGAGTAAACCCACGCGAACACAGGGAGAATATGCAAACTCCACTCAGAGACAAGGGTGGAGGTGTCTCTGTGAGGCTGCAGTGTTAAATCACTGCAGCCACTGTACTGTCCTTGATTGGTTCCAGCTGTCTGCCCCACACCTGCCTGAATAGACTGGCCTGGGTAATTGAACCGTGCCATACTACCTCAACCAGAGGGGTGTCCTCAGCAGCCAGGCTGTTCTGCGCCACTAGGGAGAGCGGTCTCCTCTCCCCATTCAATTAACATGGACTCACCGACTGCTACATACCATGCAGTGGGCGATGGCTCGGGAGTGTCTCTTGCTATCACGGAGACCTCATTATGTCTGTCTTGTATTCTAGTTTGTTGTTATTTGTCACTTTGTTAAGATTTTGTTTCCCCAATGATATGTACAGGTTAAGATGGGGAACAAAAGCTTAGCAAAGTGATAAATAACAACAAACCAGAAATCAAGACAGACATAATGAGGTCTCCGTGAAAGCAGGAGACCTCATTATGTATGTTTTGAATTGTAGTTTGTTGTTATTTGTCAGTTGGTTAAGATTTTGTTGCCCCAATGATATGTACAGGTTAAGATGGGGAACAAAAGCTTAACAAAGTGATAAATAACAACAAACTAGAATTCAAGACAGACATAATGAGGTCTCCCAGGAAGCAGGAGACACTCCCGAGCCATATCCCAAGCATGGTATATAGCAGTCGGTGAGTCCATGTCAATTGAAAGGGGAGAGAAGACCTCTCTCTCTAGTGGTGCAGAATAGCCTAGCTGCTGAAGACACCCCTCTGGCTGAGGTAGCATGGCACGGTCCAATTACCCAGGTCAGTTGATTCAGGCAGGTGTGCTGCAAACAGCTGGAACCAATCAAGGCCAGCACAGTGGCTGCAGTGATTTAACACTGCAGCCTCACAGAGACACCTCCACCCTTCTCTCTGTGTGGAGTTTCAACATTCTCCCTGTGTTCACGTGGGTTTACTCCTGGTACTCAGGTTTCCTCCCACATACTCAAAAAACACGTGGGTTTACTTCTGGTACGTCGGTTGCAGGTAACTGGCGGAAACTGTTCGCACTCGTGTCAACTCCACATATCTAAATTGAGTGCATTCAATAAAGATAAGGGATACACAGGTGTTTTCAGCTCCATCTAAAAGGTGTTCACTGCAGAGATCTAGAAAACATCACCTCCCATTAGGCCTGTCGCTGTTACGGCAGGTTCCAAACTTCACACAGAGACAAAGGTGGAGATGTCTCTGTGAGGCTGTAGTGATCAATTAAATCACTGCTGACTGTCTTTGGGGAAAGGGGACGGGAGGGAGATGGTGGGAGGGAGGGGGAGAAAGAGGTCACTGCTGATCTACATCAGCTGTAACCTCTTCCGCCTGTCCACCACCATCGCGTGTTGACTTTCTGCCAAGTCGGCCAAAAAACCCCGTCTTCACCTTTTCCTTCTTTTTCTCTTCCTTCTCCTTGTTTTTTTTCACCATCTTTTGAAGCTCTGTTGTTCTATCCACGATCTTCTTTCCAAATAGACCTCTGATTTTCTTCTTCTGCGCAAGGCAGACGTCTGCGAGGTCCTTGTTCTCTTCGGTTAGATTATGGATTTCAGACTCCTTACTCCTCAGTGGCTCTACCAGCGTTTGAACCTGAGTCCTCAGGATGTGTTCTTGAGTTGCCCATTCTGATTCACTCTCTTTGGCTTTGCCTTTCAGCTGCTCTATTTCAGAGTGATTACCCCTCAGTGTCTCTTCAAGCGTTTGAACCTGAGTCCTCAGGATGTGTTCTTGAGTTGCCCATTCTGATTCACTCTCTTTGGCTTTGCCTTTCAGCTGCTCTATTTCAGAGTGATTACCCCTCAGTGTCTCTTCAAGCGTTTGAACCTGAGTCCTCAGGATGTGTTCTTGAGTTGCCCATTCTGATTCACTCTCTTTGGCTTTGCCTTTCAGCTGCTCTATTTCAGAGTGATTACCCCTCAGTGTCTCTTCAAGCGTTTGAACCTGAGTCCTCAGGATGTGTTCTTGAGTTGCCCATTCTGATTCACTCTCTTTGGCTTTGCCTTTCAGCTGCTCTATTTCAGAGTGATTACCCCTCAGTGTCTCTTCAAGCGTTTGAACCTGAGTCCTCAGGATGTGTTCTTGAGTTGCCCATTCTGATTCACTCTCTTTGGCTTTGCCTTTCAGCTGCTCTATTTCAGAGTGATTACCCCTCAGTGTCTCTTCCAGCATTTGAACCTGAGTCCTCAGGATGTGTTCTTGAGTTGCCCATTCTGATTCACTCTCTTTGGCTTTGCCTTTCAGCTGCTCTATTTCAGAGTGATTACCCCACAGCATCTCAGCGAGCGTTTGGAGTTGAGTTTCCAATTCTGATTCACTCGCTTTGCCTTCGATTTTCAGCTCTAATTCAAAGTGATTACCCCTCAGTGTCTCTTTCAGCGTTTCAACCTGAGTCCTCAGGATGTGTTCTTGAGTTGCCCATTCTGATTCACTGGCTTTGGCTTTGATTTTCAGCTGCTCTATTTCGGACTGATTACCCCACAGTGTCTCTTCCAGCGTTTTAACCTGAGTCCTCAGGCTGTGTTCTTGAGTTGCCCATTCTGATTCACTCTCTTTGGCTTTGCCTTTCAGCTGCTCTATTTCAGAGTGATTACCCCACAGCATCTCAGCGAGCGTTTGGAGTTGAGTTTCCAATTCTGATTCACTCGCTTTGCCTTCGATTTTCAGCTCTAATTCAAAGTGATTACCCCTCAGTGTCTCTTTCAGCGTTTCAACCTGAGTCCTCAGGATGTGTTCTTGAGTTGCCCATTCTGATTCACTGGCTTTGGCTTTGATTTTCAGCTGCTCTATTTCGGACTGATAACCCCACAGTGTCTCTTCCAGCGTTTTGACCTGAGTCCTCAGGCTGTGTTCTTGAGTTGCCCATTCTGATTCACTCACTTTGGCTTTGCCTTTCAGCTGCTCTAATTCAGAGTGGTTATTCCCCAGCCTCTCAGTGAGTGTTTGGATTTGACTCGAGCTAGTTGCCCATTCTGATTCACTCGCTATGGCGAGAAGTAGCTTTACTTCCTCCTGATGACTTTTCTGCGTCTCTTCAAGAAGGACGCGACAATGCCAGTTCAGGTCTGCAGAGGCCAATTCTTCTTCCCTCTCTATTGCTTTAAGGCGAAGAAGCTCTAATTTAGCTTGGTGACTCTGCTTCGGTTTTGCAGGCTTTTGGCGCTCAGCTTCCTCCAATTCTTTCTTGGGCTTGGCAATTTCCAGGTCTTTGTCCACATTGCGCGCTAGACTTCTCTCCAGGCGGCTATATTTCACTTCCCCTTCGTGAACTCGTTGGATGAGATTCCACTTTTCAATATCAGCTTTGGCAAGTCTCTTTAACATCTCGCTTTGTTTGGCATTTAGCCAGGAGATGTGATAGTCCTTATAACCCATTGCAGTTTGTGGGAAATCCTGAGGGGAAATTCGTGCAGACTTGAAACCCTCCTTTTCACGTACGTCCACCGCACCAACTATAGCCCGTGGTGGATTGGCATGTTGGTTCTGTGGAGCACACTTGAAACCCTCCTTCTTACGTATATCCACCGCACCAAATATGGCTTGTTGCGGATTGGCATGTTGGTTCTGTCTATCAAAAGACTTGGAAGTCATCTTCGCACGGGATATGTTTAGCAGTTTGTGCACTTGTATGACAAGTTCAATACGAGAGATAAACTCTATGGGGTGGTGTATGACAAGTTCAATACTAGAGAAACTCTATGGGGTGGTGTATGACAAGTTCAATACTAGAGAAAAACTCTATGGGGTGGTGTATGACAAGTTCAATACGAGAGAAACTCTATGGGGTGGTGTATGACAAGTTCAATACGAGAGAAACTCTATGGGGTGGTGTATGACAAGTTCAATACGAGAGAAACTCTATGGGGTGGTGTATGACAAGTTCAATACGAGAGATAAACTCTATGGGGTGGTGTATGACAAGTTCAATACGAGAGAAACTCTATGGGGTGGTGTATGACAAGTTCAATACGAGAGATAAACTCTATGGGGTGGTGTACGACAAGTTCAATACGGGGGAGAAACTGCTAAACTGCGAAGGTTGCGAAGGGTTGTGTGGGTCGTGCGGACAATGTATGACGAGTTCAATACGTAAGCAAAGAATCTCTCCCAAGCGGCTTGACTTATGGACTAAACATCAATGCCACGTTGAGCGATATCGCATCACTAACAGTTCAAAGCCACAGGGACTTTCCCTAAAACGTTCCATAATGACGCATTCCATCTCCATGGATACGACATGGACTACAAACCAACGGCGACGGGGAAACGGGGCCAGATGTCTTGTTTGACAGATGTTGCTTAGCTTAGCTTAGCGCTGTCGGCTAACATATAGTTTCTACAACACAGGGACTTCATGCTAGCTTGTTAGCCTCGGCCAGTGCTTCGTCAGAGGCCGTGCGTTTAATATTGTCTTCATAAAAACACGACAATAAGACTTAAATCTATGCAATTAAAGAGCAGCTTTTAAATATGTAGCTTACCGGGAAGAGGAGGGTGCAGGTTCAGCAGGTTGGCCTCCATGTCAGGTTTTAGACAGACCGAGGCTGCAGGATACTCAGCAGTATCTTTACCAGTATTTCAATATTTATAATATATGTACTGTGAGTGAAAGTAGTGGAGGCACTTTATAGAAAGGATAATATTTTGCTCAGGGACAAGGGTCAGTAAAGACTGCTGATGTGGCTTTATGGAGCTCATTGAGAAACTGTGGGAGTTTACACTGCTTGTGTTTCATTAGACCACCATTTGTTCTGTGACAATGACGCTTGTCTAAATGTTCAAATTCAGAAGCATTCATTTGTCTTTATAAACTATTTTGAAGTGGATGCAAGAGGTGTATTTGTGTGCTTTACAAACAATAACTCCATTCCAAAGTCTGTCCACAACAGTCTATTTTGCAACTGCCAAATATCCAGTTGAGCGCACATCTTGTTCACAGTTTTTTTTAATAACCAAACTGTCTAAGCCCATCCTAACGAAAACAACACTAGTGTCAGGAAGATGTCGGATGACTTGTCACTACTTTCTTACACTGTCCTAAAAAAAGAAAAAGGATGAGCACAAATACAGAACAAAAACAAGCCTTTGTTTCCTTCAGATAATCCATCAGGATTATACTTGTATTTAATTATGTTTAACTGTATATTATGTTTAAATGTATACAGTAATTCGATTTACTGTAATTAGCTCATGAAATATGAGCTCACCACTCATTCATTTTTCCTTTCAACACACAAGTCAATGGCATAAACTTAAACTCTGCTCTTCATTTAAAACATTTTGTATTTTACCAGTCCCAGTTAAATTAAATGAAAGCGGAGTGACGATGTTTGCTGTCGACTGAAGTCCACTCCGAGAAAGAATCAGTTCTCAGGTAAACGGCAGTAATAATGTTTCCCGCTCTTTACAGACTAATCTACCGCCTGTGTGTTTGGGCGAATGTACATTTGATGTCGCGTTAATGTCGTAATTCCCCCAAACTAACCTTCTGCTACCTGAATAAAACCACGATGATCTACACCTCCTCGTTTAACCCTCACAGGCTGAGATGGCTCCTGAGACCACGCTGAGTCCACAGAAAGGTAGGGGATCCGTTTGTCATGGCTCCTTTTTGAAACCTCTGCTGTGGAAACTCCCATGACACACAAAAGTGAAATCCATCTTTTTTTGTCCTTTTCTTTGGTGATCCTCTAGGAGCCAGTGAGATCTCAGATGCCTGCAAGCCCCTGAAGAAGCTGTGGCTTTCAAGGAAGGAAGGAAAGAAGAACTTCTTTCTACTCATGACTCAAAGTCCTTGGCGACGGTGGCCTCGGTTAAACTGGTTGTTGTTGTTGGGTTTTTTTTATTTGGGGAGGGGGAGGTACATTTAATCAGCTAAAATAAAGTATTTAATTGGCGACAAGAAAAATCAGAATCAGAAACATTTATTTGCCAGGTATGTTTACACAAACGAGGATTTTTTCTTGACGGAAGGGGCATAACATTAGACATTAGACAAGACAATCAACGACAACACCAGTGCAATAGATGTTAAATTAAGTGTAAGATAAAGTGCTCAGACAAACATAACAGTAATGTAAAGTGTATGTTAAAGTGACATGTGTATTTAAATATGAAGTGTGAAGGGATGTGCAGGGGAGTGACCGGTAAGAAACTGATATCAAGCTGGAAGGAAACGTTTATTCACTTATTCATTTATTATTCATGTGCCTGCAACAGCTCACAAATCTCCGTTTGCCAAATCACAGGCGAAATAGTCTCAAAAAGTTATTTTTATAAAAAATAATCAAATGGACACATCAAATGGAATAGAGGAGCCAGGGCTCGATCCACCGGGCCTCTGACTTATGCTGTGTTCACACCGACCGCGACACGATTTTGTCACGCAACCAGATTACATGCAAAGTCAATGCACGGACGCAACAGGTTGCGAAGGCGCGACATTTCCGCCGGGCGACGCGAACAGACCGTTTGACGCAGGGCGAACTGAGCGAAGGACGCTGGGCGAAGTCGCACGAGTTGAAATAGTTGCGTCAGCCAGTCAGCGTTGAGAATCAGCGTTGAGAAGCTCCGCCCGTCATCACCTCCGTCTTTGCCGTTGCTGAATCAAACCGTTGCTGCTCCTCCAGAAGTAGCGCTGGTAGTCATTCAGACGCTGTTGTGGGACTACGGGTAATATTATGAACCCAGGCACCATGGAGTTTGATGTACCGACGTATGTGGAATTTACACAACAAGTATAAAGCAGAACTAGTTATTTCCATGGTGGATGAAGGAAACGGTAACTGTTTTTACGGAGATAAGCCAGACGCAGTTCCTGGAGGAGTCGGTGAAATTCACCGAGCTGTGTGCGGCTACGGATGATGTTATGAACCCAAACTCGAGGGTGCTTGATGTTGCGACATGTTTGGGACTTCCACAACAAGTATAAAGCAGAAATAATAGTTATTTATTCCATAGTCGATAGCGGAAATGAAAGCTATGAAATGAAGAGCTATGAGAGCTATGAAATGAAAGTGAACTATTCACTCTTTTTGTTCATTGTAATGATTTTATTCATTGAAGAGAATAACTGTACATATTCTGTGTGAATATCAAGCAGTTTAACTTTACATCTTATTTCATACAGAGTCTGTTTACTGTGGTGATTGATTTTCACGTCATTAAGACATTTTATTAAATGTATCCCGTTACATATAAACACATTCGTGGGACGCGTTCATCTCTTAAACTCTGCATCTTGACACATTATATGGAGAATATCCATTTAAACCTTTGTTAAATCCACAGACATTTATTTCCACTTCCAGAAGAAAGCGCCTTCTTTAAAGACACCAAATACATGAAGCTGAAGTCTGACTTTGAGTAAATCTGGTAAATTAATTATATCTGATGTGCAACCACAGAAAACATGTTGATTAATAGTTTTGTCATAAAGCTTCATTTAAGAGTGAGGCCTATTACATTTACAGAATACAGTATGTGTTATTGGGTGATGAAAGTTAATAAATAGAATAGATGCAAATGTTTGTTTGGTGTGAAAAGTGGTTTGAATAACTATTAGTCACTTTGGCCAACTTTGATTTGTTTTGTGAATATTGGTGAGATGGATGTGGAGTTTACGGACAATTAAAAAAAGATAATCGTTATGTATTTTTTGGACTATAGACTGTATTGTTATTACACTTGTTATCATAGGGTGACCAGGCGTCCTCTTTTTCCCGGACATGTCCTCTTTTCGAGACCTAAAAAATGGGTCCGGCAGGGATTCCAAAAACGTCCGGGGATTTTGCCTCGTTGGATATTTGTGTTCCTCTGGGTCTTTCACAAACTAGTTATTACGCCCTTACAAGTTTTGGAAATGGTATCTCCCTTATGTTCCACCTTCTTGCGCGAGCTCTGACTGTCATTGGTCGACCGATCTCAGTGTTGCCAGATGCACGATAATTATCCTCCAAATACGACCATTTTGAGCCTTTGGTACGATACTTGGCCATTTCCAATCTGGCATCACTGAGCACCTTGCCACCTCCACTAGTTGCATTGTTTACAACAGCACATGACATCTGCAGCCATGCCGAAACCTAAATGTAAGTTCACGGACAAACTGAGAAAAAAATACCCATGTTTTCGCCTCGGTCGTGATGCTTCGGAAGCTGAGTGCATGACATGCAGAGCAGGCACTTACGTGTCAGTGGCAAATAAAGGTGGCAGCGATTTGGAAGCTCACGTGCACTCTGCAAAACACAAAACTGCAGCAAGAGGAGAGAGCTCATCCAGTAAAGTAACAGACTTTTTTGTGAGTAAAACAGACACTTCTGTTACGGCTGCAGAGGGTACCCTTGCTTTTCATACAATAAAGCATCACAACAGCTACAGATCAATGGACTGCACATCTGGTTTTTTATTTGTTATCATTATTGCTTTAATATATGGACAAGACACATTAAAGAAGCACCGGACTAAATGCCCCAAAAAAGATTTGTTTTACATTTACACTTTGCAATTTTGTTAAAGTTCAATAAACATGTTCATATAGTAATTTTTGTCATTTCATTTGTGACATTTGAATGCATTCACATATATTCATATGTGGCATGCTATACACTAGCAGCAGCGTTAGCTAGCAGCAGCGCTAGCTCGCTACAGCGGGGACACCCACCGAATGTAGAAGCGGCTTGTAACCCGACTTTTACGGTATGTTTAAATAGCGTCCCTAGTGGTAGCTAGCATGTATTACAATGTGTTTACAGGTAAAGGTCAAGCCAAAGGATTAACACTGAATGTACACAATTACATTAAAGTAGTAACACTGAATGTATTATGAGCCTATATTAAGGAATAACACTGAATGTAGTAGGTGAGTTTAGCAGAAATGTACGTATAAGAGACAATATTTAGGGCCCAAGTACTGACGTAGTCAGATCGAGGACCTATTGAAATGCTAAGTATTATTATTCCCGACCTATGCGCAGGGAAAAGAGGTGCTTGGGATAAACCTACATTCTTCAAACTTTGCACACCCATCAGACTCGGCGAAAATTTTAATATAATTTGGGTGTCGACCAAAAGTCTGAGAAAATGTCCCTATAGCGCCCCCTTTAGGCAGAAAGGCTACGCTTTTTGCCAACTATGGCCGATTGACTTGAAATTTTACACACATGTCCGGGTGGGACTGCTCTACAAAAAACTCATCCGTGAAATTAAAATGCGCCTAATTAGATTTTCCGCCATTTTGAATTTTGTAAAAAACACATTTTTGCCCATTCCTCCTAAACGCTGGGTCCGTTTCTTACGAAATTTACTGTGAATCATCATTGGCTCAATGTAATCAAACGGTATTGTCAACCGTGTTGATATCTCATTACGTTCAGAAGTTATTAACCAATTAACCTCTTAGGGGCGTGGCTCAATATGTCAATACACATAACTTCCAAATTACTTGGCCTATCTTCACAAACTTTGTAGCATATGTCAACATCGTGTCCCTTAACGTACCCAAATTGTTTCATAATATTTAAACACTAGAGGGCGCTGCAGTGAACCGATCAATTTTGGCATTTTCCTTGTTTCCAGGCGTTGTATTCAGATGAACTCCTCCTAGAGATTACACACGATTGATTTCACATTCGGGCAATATGATGTTGAGACCTTTGCAGGGAAAATTTATCAAAGGATTTTCAAAATATCGAACTATGTGAGCGCAGAGCAGCGGCAAAGAGACACCATTTTCCATGAAAATGGAAGTTGCTTTAACTCGGCCGGACATGATGGAATCTACTCCATATTTGTCATATGCCATGACCTCTTGACCCTGAAGACATCCATATGATCATTTTTAATCCTAGTCATAGCGCCACCTAGAGGCAACAGGAAGTTACATGTTTTCTACTTGTACACCGTGCTATATATATAGATATACAATATTTGATAGGCGTATGTACCACATATAAACTTAAAAATAACTCTCTTGGGACCATGCTCTAAACCGTACTAGAAGTCGGACAATTTCATTTTCGTCCTTCATTTCTAGTTCAAATTGCCATAGTTTCCCAGTAGGTGGCTATCTGACTATGAGTTCATATTGGCATGCAGAAGTCTTCCAGCCATGCCTCTCATAAAGCATGTTAACTTTGGAACAGTTTTGACAAAGTACAGTGGAGTTACAACAGCTTGCTGCATGATCACGAACCATATGCAATAGTCGTCACACCACTTCCACGCCGTTCCATGAAACCTCAAGCTTTTGATCACTTTTAATACATAGTTTTATCTTTTATATATATACTTACATGTACAAAATATATATACATATATTCCATTTTCCAGAGGTCAACCTTTCTGCGAAAAAGAGGAAATACGTGTCTGTCATCACATCAAATGACAGAACTCAGTCTGCGCTTCCCAGATCTTTCTGCCATTGAGAACGAATTCAAGCTGTTCTCGACTCTTGATGATGCAGAAGAAGTGAAGAGAGTCTGAACTAGAACTGATGGAGATGCAGTGATGAATCTCTGAAGAACCAGCTTCACTTTCTCTCCCTACCGACTTCTACTGGAGCTTGGAAAAGGCCAAATTTCCTCTGATGTGATTTATATATACATATATATATACGTATATATATATATACGTATATATATATACATATATATATACATATATACGTATATACATATATATACATATATATATGTATATATATATACATATATACATATATATATATACATATATACATATATATATACATATATATATATACATACATATATATATATATACATATATACATATACATATATATATATATATATATATATATATATATATATATATACATAATTGACCTCATTTGATTCATTTGGCCATATACCTTACCTGAGTAGCCCAGACTTTCATATATTTTTCTGTTTGTGGCCCTCGGTGAAAAACGCTTTGACACCCCTGATATATATGTGTATATATATATATATATATATATATATATATATATATATATATATATATATATATAATCTTCCTCTAAATTAAAGCTGCGAGCAGCTGTGACTGGGCCCTCGCTTCAAGCACGTCGGGGTAAGCCGAAGGGTCGCCGGCTCGTCCGTCCGAGAACGTTCGCCTGCCAGGCGGATGTTCGAGGCCGGGAGGTTCGTATCCTCGGTAGTAAGTCAGACACGTTCCCGGTGGGTGTTGGCCTCCGCCAGGGCTGCCCTTTATCACCGGTCCTGTTCGTGACCTTCATGGACAGGATATGTAGGCGCAGCCAGGGGGCGGAGAGGATCCGGTTCGGGAGTCTCGGGATCGCCTCTCTGCTGTTCGCGGATGATGTGGTCCTGTTTGCCTCCTCGGATTGTGACCTCCAGCATTCACTGGGGCGTTTTGCAGCCGAGTGTGAAGCGGCAGGGATGAGAGTTAGCGCCTCCAAATCTGAGGCCATGGTGCTCTGCCGGAAACCGGTGGATTGCTCCCTCCAGGTGGGGACAAACTGCCTACCCCAAGCGAAGACCACAGTGAGCGTTTTAAATTTAGTTTTTTTATTGATCAACAAGAGGTTTGACTGACACACAACATCTCTAATCACACAACCATGTTCCCGGTTTGTCGCACACATACACTCATAAAAACAGAATGGTAATTTCATACTGCCATTGTACACCTGAGAGTATATATGTTGGTTCAGGCCACTTAAGAACAGGGTCCTTTGACACCGGCTGCAGGCAGGACGAGTGTCACGACATCTTAGAAAAGAGAGCAGGGACATCGTGGCAGAAAAGCAATCTGAGGGATGAAGGAATGTCAGACGTACACATTGCTCCATGATGTGTTGTGGCAGGGATTTCATTGGTATTTAGACGGTTCCAAATTGTAATTGGCATTGATTGCAGAGGCCGTGTTTTTACATTTTTTTTTTATATAAACTGGGGGTATCCGTTTAGAAACTATCAGACAGGAAGTAGTTTGTTGCAATGGCGAGGATGGGAGCTCCTGTTGGGACACCGGGGAACGGCCCACTGGACCCAGCGATGTCAATGTGGGAGTACGGCAGAGGGGCGTTAGAATCCACGCCATGCTGCGTCGGAAATAAAGAAATAAAAGTTAGTCACAGGCAGTCCAGGTTCTATTGTTCACACTTACAGATAAATAACAGCTCAGTCTGACAATATGCGAGCACCTTGTCGAGCCCCGCGGCCAGGATGAGGAACGCTGCAGGGGCCTGATGTCCTCGAGGTGTCATGGTGGACGGCAGGTCGTTGCTCTGCAGAATGTCCTCGTACTCAGACTTTCCCTTGTGGAAGGCGTAGTCCTCTCGTCTGACGCTGGACACCTCGAACACGTCGCCCAGCGCCTCTCCAGCTGCACGAGAGCGGACGAAGACCAAGAGTTTGTTGTTGGTGGAAGAAATAAAGCCTCAAATCACCATGAAGCAGTCGTGCTGGAACTTATTTACTGTTTTACAAGTCAAAATGGCGACATCTGCTGGGCAGCCAGAGTTACTGCAGTTATACAAAGACTATCCAAGATGTGTAGAGACATGGGTGGAAAATAATGTTCAGTCCAGGGGGACATTTGGGCCAAATTTGAAAAATCCCCCCCCGAGGCGTTCTGGAGATACTGTGTTCACGAGAATAGACCGGACGCCTGCGGCCATGACAGTCGTGGAGGCATAAAAATGAGCTTTCACCGTTAAACTGTTTTCTTCTTCTTTTATTAAACATTTATTCAATAATTTGCACAAGTACAATTTCATAAATTGACAGTAGCAAATGGCAAAATACATCGTTAATCCAACAAGTCAGGGGCAACTGCAGAGAGGAAGAAAAAAAAGACGAGGCATACAATTAAATAAAAAAGAGGAAACTAAGCACGATTGTGTAATTACAAACATATATTACTGGCAACGCATGAACTACAGTTCTCATGGCCTTTTTTTTTTTTGGAACAGCCTTTCAGAGTTTTTATACATAATTCAAATTCTTTGCAAAAAACACAAAAAAATAGGTTTTGGTTTGTAAATTTACATTTGTGAATATAAAATTTAGCAAAGATGATTAATACATTCATAATATGTCTTTTCCTCAAATTTTCTGTCATAGCTAACAAATCCAAATATAACATGTTCATTAAATAATATAACATCTTTGTACAAAACATTGCTAATACATTGTGGGACATTTTTCCATAACATTTTGGAGAACTGACAATGCCAAAAAAGATGAGGCACCAGCACAACAATACAGGAAACCACAAAGTGACATGTTGAGAAGAATACAGGCAAAAGCAATATTACATGGATAAAGAATGGTAAATTATAAGAAAGCATAATATAATTGGCCGAGCACATACAACGTAAAGGCAGATATTGAGTATCGCAATTCAGTGGCGGGCCGTGTATTTTTTACCTAGGCCTGCTGTCTGATATCGTATACATAAATACGCGCACGACGGGATGCTGTTTGGCGCACACTTTGTGGACATCGGCGCCGTGAACAGTTATCTCTTGCACAGCTGTTCACGTTGAGGCAGGACCCCACCCAGACCAAGCCCTTCACCCACAAGGCCTTCAGGGAGCAGTTGGCCAAGGAGATGCTGGAGTTTGCCCAACCCTCCACCACTTGCATGCCCGTGTATATCGGCAGCGAGGAAACACAGGTTAGGAAGCATTGCAAGAGGTGCCTTGATGCTGGAATGCCCAGGGTGAAGACTTCCGTGATTTACAGGAAGTGTAATGCTCCTCTCTGCTCCAACTCCAAAAAGAACTGCTACCAGCTGTGGCACGATGCACAGTGACTTCCTGATGGACGTGTGCAAGTAAATGGACAATTTGGTTTGTGTATTTTTACAGTTTAAAAAATCCAATTGTGTAAATAATGTAAATAGTTTATTTGTTTTATTTGTTTTTAATTTGCATTGTGAAGGAAATGTTTGCAGTTTTCTAAAAGTAAATCTGCTATGTTTGGATTCAACATTCAGTTAATTTGTGTGGTTATTTTTGGAACGGGAAAAGAAGTCTTGTTGAGATTTCAAAAAGATAAAAACTGCTTTATATGCATGTATTGAATAACATTAGTGGTGGAGACGTGAAATGTATTACAGTAACTTACTCTAACAGCTTTAAACAGCCTGAGGACTTTAGTAACTTGTAACTGAATCTCTGCTTTTAAGTTTAGTATTGTATATCATATTGTCTGGTGTTCCTGTTGTGTAGAAATAATTATTTTCTTGTACAAAGATGGTCGTTCTTTGCTGAATGCAAATCTGATTTTACCCCAAAAAGACCCAGTTGTGATGTGATGGTACAAATGGATGGGATCAGAACTGTGGTGAGTTCAGGCTGAAACCACCAAGTGAACTTTTTACATTTCTGTTTGTGTCCAGATGAAACAAACTAGACACAACGTGTTGATAAGTGAGCTTCAGCGCTGTTTTCAGACCTGAGATGGAACCAGGCTGCTGTTTCTCCCTTTATGCTAAGCTAGGCTAACCACATTCTGTCTGTAGCTGCATGTTTACCACATAGACTTCTCTTTACTCACTTGGCGAGAAAGGGCAAGGGATCACTTTCCAGGCATGTCGATACACAAAAACATCGCCTGGTTTTTTTTCCCTGGATGACTGTATTTTACTTACAGTAACTCTAACTGGGGTCATATCTATCTCTCTTGGTGTTGCTTTGATTAAAATGTGGATGAACACAAAATACCACGTTGATTACTTGTTCCTGTGTTACTGCATACTGCATATTGTTGAAGAACTTGTAAATAGTGGCATACTTCTTTTTTTGCCTGTACAGTTCTGCTTCTAAATGTGTGTGACTGTTGAGACGACACTCTTTTTGTACATGACTGTCTTTTTATTTGAGCATATTGATTCTGTCCCTTTTCATTCTAAAGTTGAGTTTGAAGAGTTCAGACATGCCTGCAGTTTGACTTTAATAAAGCTGTACTCTGTCTCGGTGAAAGGCTCTCGCTGCATGGGATTCATTAGAACGCATTCAGTCAACTACTTTGAAATAAAAATGCAACACATTAAGATAGATTGAAATATTGCTTCCAAGCGTGGTAGAAAGAACGCAATTAATCATAATTACCCACAGTTCATAGCAATGTTATGTTAAACACATAGTTCCAAAAGGAAGAATGGAGAGGTTAAAAAAAAAGGTAAACAAAGAGACACGTGGGCGTTTAGCCCGATAAAATACATTTAATCAGAGGAATGCAAGCAGAAATTATATTCATAATATTTATTTACATTCATCAAACATTTCGTTTTGACAACACGAGTAAACAGATCATTTAAAATGACTTCTCATCTCGTGAGGAAGACGTTCAAATCAGTGAATAAAAAGTATAAAATAAATACACAATTGTACACAATATTTGGTTATGTAGTCACGTGATGTGTTGCAGCAAAGTGCTGTCCCATTCATATTTACACCATCAAGCCCTCACAGACTCTCACACTCAACCACTCAGCAGCTGACGTCAGTGAGTCCCTGAGGGTTCAGGGTTTGAGGGTTTAGGGGACATTGGGATTGTCCAATGTCTCAATCTCTAGTTTTAAGTCTTCTTCAATACAGCATGAAGTTCATTTATTAAATTATGGTCCATTTAGAGTCAAACAGACCATAATGCAGAGTATGCTTTAGGGGCGGGGATTACTGTGATTGACAGGTCTCTATCATATTAACACTAATTATTATTAGCTTTGTGTATCCAGTGGTTCACATTCAGAAAGAAAACATGTTCAATTAGTTTACAACTCTGTTAATGATTCAATTATAAAACCGGTAAATAATGTGAATATAAAAGATATCCATAAACGCGTCAGTAATGAAGGTCCTATGTTTCTTACTGTCGAATATCATTGATTACAGAACGAGCTCCTGTCGTTAACCTAAAATACTTATTTTATAACATTGATCATTTTATGAAAATCACAACTTAAACAGATTCCAGTACTTCTTCTTTGAAGTCACCATCATGTTATACAATTGTATTAATACTCTATATATTTAATAAGAGAGAAGGGACCATAGATTTGATTTGATATTTTATTCATTCATTTGAGGGGAAACCTGGTCACCAGGAGTAAACCCATCATGAATAGGACTAATTGGAAATTAGTGTGTACATTTTTGGAGGTCATGTCATACAATTGTATTAATACTCTATATATTTAATAAGAGAGAAGGAAACATAGATTTACTTTTAATTTTTTTTATTATTCATTCAAGGGGAGGACCTGTAGTAGACCCATCAGTAGTAGTCCATAGTGTTTTTTGATTATGTGGGAGAAACCTGAGTACCAGGAGTAAACCCACGCGAACACAGGGAGAATATGCAAACTCCACTCAGAGACAAGGGTGGAGGTGTCTCTGTGAGGCTGCAGTGTTAAATCACTGCAGCCACTGTACTGTCCTTGATTGGTTCCAGCTGTCTGCCCCACACCTGCCTGAATAGACTGGCCTGGGTAATTGAACCGTGCCATACTACCTCAACCAGAGGGGTGTCCTTAGCAGCCAGGCTGTTCTGCGCCACTAGGGAGAGCGGTCTCCTCTCCCCATTCAATTAACATGGACTCACCGACTGCTACATACCATGCAGTGGGCGATGGCTCGGGAGTGTCTCTTGCTATCACGGAGACCTCATTATGTCTGTCTTGTATTCTAGTTTGTTGTTATTTGTCACTTTGTTAAGATTTTGTTTCCCCAATGATATGTACAGGTTAAGATGGGGAACAAAAGCTTAGCAAAGTGATAAATAACAACAAACCAGAAATCAAGACAGACATAATGAGGTCTCCGTGAAAGCAGGAGACCTCATTATGTATGTTTTGAATTGTAGTTTGTTGTTATTTGTCAGTTGGTTAAGATTTTGTTGCCCCAATGATATGTACAGGTTAAGATGGGGAACAAAAGCTTAACAAAGTGATAAATAACAACAAACTAGAATTCAAGACAGACATAATGAGGTCTCCCAGGAAGCAGGAGACACTCCCGAGCCATATCCCAAGCATGGTATATAGCAGTCGGTGAGTCCATGTCAATTGAAAGGGGAGAGAAGACCTCTCTCTCTAGTGGTGCAGAATAGCCTAGCTGCTGAAGACACCCCTCTGGCTGAGGTAGCATGGCACGGTCCAATTACCCAGGTCAGTTGATTCAGGCAGGTGTGCTGCAAACAGCTGGAACCAATCAAGGCCAGCACAGTGGCTGCAGTGATTTAACACTGCAGCCTCACAGAGACACCTCCACCCTTCTCTCTGTGTGGAGTTTCAACATTCTCCCTGTGTTCACGTGGGTTTACTCCCGGTACTCAGGTTTCCTCCCACATACTCAAAAAACACGTGGGTTTACTTCTGGTACGTCGGTTGCAGGTAACTGGCGGAAACTGTTCGCACTCGTGTCAACTCCACATATCTAAATTGAGTGCATTCAATAAAGATAAGGGATACACAGGTGTTTTCAGCTCCATCTAAAAGGTGTTCACTGCAGAGATCTAGAAAACATCACCTCCCATTAGGCCTGTCGCTGTTACGGCAGGTTCCAAACTTCACACAGAGACAAAGGTGGAGATGTCTCTGTGAGGCTGTAGTGATCAATTAAATCACTGCTGACTGTCTTTGGGGAAAGGGGACGGGAGGGAGATGGTGGGAGGGAGGGGGAGAAAGAGGTCACTGCTGATCTACATCAGCTGTAACCTCTTCCGCCTGTCCACCACCATCGCGTGTTGACTTTCTGCCAAGTCGGCCAAAAAACCCCGTCTTCACCTTTTCCTTCTTTTTCTCTTCCTTCTCCTTGTTTTTTTTCACCATCTTTTGAAGCTCTGTTGTTCTATCCACGATCTTCTTTCCAAATAGACCTCTGATTTTCTTCTTCTGCGCAAGGCAGACGTCTGCGAGGTCCTTGTTCTCTTCGGTTAGATTATGGATTTCAGACTCCTTACTCCTCAGTGGCTCTACCAGCGTTTGAACCTGAGTCCTCAGGATGTGTTCTTGAGTTGCCCATTCTGATTCACTCTCTTTGGCTTTGCCTTTCAGCTGCTCTATTTCAGAGTGATTACCCCTCAGTGTCTCTTCAAGCGTTTGAACCTGAGTCCTCAGGATGTGTTCTTGAGTTGCCCATTCTGATTCACTCTCTTTGGCTTTGCCTTTCAGCTGCTCTATTTCAGAGTGATTACCCCTCAGTGTCTCTTCAAGCGTTTGAACCTGAGTCCTCAGGATGTGTTCTTGAGTTGCCCATTCTGATTCACTCTCTTTGGCTTTGCCTTTCAGCTGCTCTATTTCAGAGTGATTACCCCTCAGTGTCTCTTCAAGCGTTTGAACCTGAGTCCTCAGGATGTGTTCTTGAGTTGCCCATTCTGATTCACTCTCTTTGGCTTTGCCTTTCAGCTGCTCTATTTCAGAGTGATTACCCCTCAGTGTCTCTTCAAGCGTTTGAACCTGAGTCCTCAGGATGTGTTCTTGAGTTGCCCATTCTGATTCACTCTCTTTGGCTTTGCCTTTCAGCTGCTCTATTTCAGAGTGATTACCCCTCAGTGTCTCTTCCAGCGTTTGAACCTGAGTCCTCAGGATGTGTTCTTGAGTTGCCCATTCTGATTCACTCTCTTTGGCTTTGCCTTTCAGCTGCTCTATTTCAGAGTGATTACCCCACAGCATCTCAGCGAGCGTTTGGAGTTGAGTTTCCAATTCTGATTCACTCGCTTTGCCTTCGATTTTCAGCTCTAATTCAAAGTGATTACCCCTCAGTGTCTCTTTCAGCGTTTCAACCTGAGTCCTCAGGATGTGTTCTTGAGTTGCCCATTCTGATTCACTGGCTTTGGCTTTGATTTTCAGCTGCTCTATTTCGGACTGATTACCCCACAGTGTCTCTTCCAGCGTTTTGACCTGAGTCCTCAGGCTGTGTTCTTGAGTTGCCCATTCTGATTCACTCTCTTTGGCTTTGCCTTTCAGCTGCTCTATTTCAGAGTGATTACCCCACAGCATCTCAGCGAGCGTTTGGAGTTGAGTTTCCAATTCTGATTCACTCGCTTTGCCTTCGATTTTCAGCTCTAATTCAAAGTGATTACCCCTCAGTGTCTCTTTCAGCGTTTCAACCTGAGTCCTCAGGATGTGTTCTTGAGTTGCCCATTCTGATTCACTGGCTTTGGCTTTGATTTTCAGCTGCTCTATTTCGGACTGATAACCCCACAGTGTCTCTTCCAGCGTTTTGACCTGAGTCCTCAGGCTGTGTTCTTGAGTTGCCCATTCTGATTCACTCACTTTGGCTTTGCCTTTCAGCTGCTCTAATTCAGAGTGGTTATTCCCCAGCCTCTCAGTGAGTGTTTGGATTTGACTCGAGCTAGTTGCCCATTCTGATTCACTCGCTATGGCGAGAAGTAGCTTTACTTCCTCCTGATGACTTTTCTGCGTCTCTTCAAGAAGGACGCGACAATGCCAGTTCAGGTCTGCAGAGGCCAATTCTTCTTCCCTCTCTATTGCTTTAAGGCGAAGAAGCTCTAATTTAGCTTGGTGACTCTGCTTCGGTTTTGCAGGCTTTTGGCGCTCAGCTTCCTCCAATTCTTTCTTGGGCTTGGCAATTTCCAGGTCTTTGTCCACATTGCGCGCTAGACTTCTCTCCAGGCGGCTATATTTCACTTCCCCTTCGTGAACTCGTTGGATGAGATTCCACTTTTCAATATCAGCTTTGGCAAGTCTCTTTAACATCTCGCTTTGTTTGGCATTTAGCCAGGAGATGTGATAGTCCTTATAACCCATTGCAGTTTGTGGGAAATCCTGAGGGGAAATTCGTGCAGACTTGAAACCCTCCTTTTCACGTACGTCCACCGCACCAACTATAGCCCGTGGTGGATTGGCATGTTGGTTCTGTGGAGCACACTTGAAACCCTCCTTCTTACGTATATCCACCGCACCAAATATGGCTTGTTGCGGATTGGCATGTTGGTTCTGTCTATCAAAAGACTTGGAAGTCATCTTCGCACGGGATATGTTTAGCAGTTTGTGCACTTGTATGACAAGTTCAATACGAGAGATAAACTCTATGGGGTGGTGTATGACAAGTTCAATACTAGAGAAACTCTATGGGGTGGTGTATGACAAGTTCAATACTAGAGAAAAACTCTATGGGGTGGTGTATGACAAGTTCAATACGAGAGAAACTCTATGGGGTGGTGTATGACAAGTTCAATACGAGAGAAACTCTATGGGGTGGTGTATGACAAGTTCAATACGAGAGAAACTCTATGGGGTGGTGTATGACAAGTTCAATACGAGAGATAAACTCTATGGGGTGGTGTATGACAAGTTCAATACGAGAGAAACTCTATGGGGTGGTGTATGACAAGTTCAATACGAGAGATAAACTCTATGGGGTGGTGTACGACAAGTTCAATACGGGGGAGAAACTGCTAAACTGCGAAGGTTGCGAAGGGTTGTGTGGGTCGTGCGGACAATGTATGACGAGTTCAATACGTAAGCAAAGAATCTCTCCCAAGCGGCTTGACTTATGGACTAAACATCAATGCCACGTTGAGCGATATCGCATCACTAACAGTTCAAAGCCACAGGGACTTTCCCTAAAACGTTCCATAATGACGCATTCCATCTCCATGGATACGACATGGACTACAAACCAACGGCGACGGGGAAACGGGGCCAGATGTCTTGTTTGACAGATGTTGCTTAGCTTAGCTTAGCGCTGTCGGCTAACATATAGTTTCTACAACACAGGGACTTCATGCTAGCTTGTTAGCCTCGGCCAGTGCTTCGTCAGAGGCCGTGCGTTTAATATTGTCTTCATAAAAACACGACAATAAGACTTAAATCTATGCAATTAAAGAGCAGCTTTTAAATATGTAGCTTACCGGGAAGAGGAGGGTGCAGGTTCAGCAGGTTGGCCTCCATGTCAGGTTTTAGACAGACCGAGGCTGCAGGATACTCAGCAGTATCTTTACCAGTATTTCAATATTTATAATATATGTACTGTGAGTGAAAGTAGTGGAGGCACTTTATAGAAAGGATAATATTTTGCTCAGGGACAAGGGTCAGTAAAGACTGCTGATGTGGCTTTATGGAGCTCATTGAGAAACTGTGGGAGTTTACACTGCTTGTGTTTCATTAGACCACCATTTGTTCTGTGACAATGACACTTGTCTAAATGTTCAAATTCAGAAGCATTCATTTGTCTTTATAAACTATTTTGAAGTGGATGCAAGAGGTGTATTTGTGTGCTTTACAAACAATAACTCCATTCCAAAGTCTGTCCACAACAGTCTATTTTGCAACTGCCAAATATCCAGTTGAGCGCACATCTTGTTCACAGTTTTTTTTAATAACCAAACTGTCTAAGCCCATCCTAACGAAAACAACACTAGTGTCAGGAAGATGTCGGATGACTTGTCACTACTTTCTTACACTGTCCTAAAAAAAGAAAAAGGATGAGCACAAATACAGAACAAAAACAAGCCTTTGTTTCCTTCAGATAATCCATCAGGATTATACTTGTATTTAATTATGTTTAACTGTATATTATGTTTAAATGTATACAGTAATTCGATTTACTGTAATTAGCTCATGAAATATGAGCTCACCACTCATTCATTTTTCCTTTCAACACACAAGTCAATGGCATAAACTTAAACTCTGCTCTTCATTTAAAACATTTTGTATTTTACCAGTCCCAGTTAAATTAAATGAAAGCGGAGTGACGATGTTTGCTGTCGACTGAAGTCCACTCCGAGAAAGAATCAGTTCTCAGGTAAACGGCAGTAATAATGTTTCCCGCTCTTTACAGACTAATCTACCGCCTGTGTGTTTGGGCGAATGTACATTTGATGTCGCGTTAATGTCGTAATTCCCCCAAACTAACCTTCTGCTACCTGAATAAAACCACGATGATCTACACCTCCTCGTTTAACCCTCACAGGCTGAGATGGCTCCTGAGACCACGCTGAGTCCACAGAAAGGTAGGGGATCCGTTTGTCATGGCTCCTTTTTGAAACCTCTGCTGTGGAAACTCCCATGACACACAAAAGTGAAATCCATCTTTTTTTGTCCTTTTCTTTGGTGATCCTCTAGGAGCCAGTGAGATCTCAGATGCCTGCAAGCCCCTGAAGAAGCTGTGGCTTTCAAGGAAGGAAGGAAAGAAGAACTTCTTTCTACTCATGACTCAAAGTCCTTGGCGACGGTGGCCTCGGTTAAACTGGTTGTTGTTGTTGGGTTTTTTTTATTTGGGGAGGGGGAGGTACATTTAATCAGCTAAAATAAAGTATTTAATTGGCGACAAGAAAAATCAGAATCAGAAACATTTATTTGCCAGGTATGTTTACACAAACGAGGATTTTTTCTTGACGGAAGGGGCATAACATTAGACATTAGACAAGACAATCAACGACAACACCAGTGCAATAGATGTTAAATTAAGTGTAAGATAAAGTGCTCAGACAAACATAACAGTAATGTAAAGTGTATGTTAAAGTGACATGTGTATTTAAATATGAAGTGTGAAGGGATGTGCAGGGGAGTGACCGGTAAGAAACTGATATCAAGCTGGAAGGAAACGTTTATTCACTTATTCATTTATTATTCATGTGCCTGCAACAGCTCACAAATCTCCGTTTGCCAAATCACAGGCGAAATAGTCTCAAAAAGTTATTTTTATAAAAAATAATCAAATGGACACATCAAATGGAATAGAGGAGCCAGGGCTCGATCCACCGGGCCTCTGACTTATGCTGTGTTCACACCGACCGCGACACGATTTTGTCACGCAACCAGATTACATGCAAAGTCAATGCACGGACGCAACAGGTTGCGAAGGCGCGACATTTCCGCCGGGCGACGCGAACAGACCGTTTGACGCAGGGCGAACTGAGCGAAGGACGCTGGGCGAAGTCGCACGAGTTGAAATAGTTGCGTCAGCCAGTCAGCGTTGAGAATCAGCGTTGAGAAGCTCCGCCCGTCATCACCTCCGTCTTTGCCGTTGCTGAATCAAACCGTTGCTGCTCCTCCAGAAGTAGCGCTGGTAGTCATTCAGACGCTGTTGTGGGACTACGGGTAATATTATGAACCCAGGCACCATGGAGTTTGATGTACCGACGTATGTGGAATTTACACAACAAGTATAAAGCAGAACTAGTTATTTCCATGGTGGATGAAGGAAACGGTAACTGTTTTTACGGAGATAAGCCAGACGCAGTTCCTGGAGGAGTCGGTGAAATTCACCGAGCTGTGTGCGGCTACGGATGATGTTATGAACCCAAACTCGAGGGTGCTTGATGTTGCGACATGTTTGGGACTTCCACAACAAGTATAAAGCAGAAATAATAGTTATTTATTCCATAGTCGATAGCGGAAATGAAAGCTATGAAATGAAGAGCTATGAGAGCTATGAAATGAAAGTGAACTATTCACTCTTTTTGTTCATTGTAATGATTTTATTCATTGAAGAGAATAACTGTACATATTCTGTGTGAATATCAAGCAGTTTAACTTTACATCTTATTTCATACAGAGTCTGTTTACTGTGGTGATTGATTTTCACGTCATTAAGACATTTTATTAAATGTATCCCGTTACATATAAACACATTCGTGGGACGCGTTCATCTCTTAAACTCTGCATCTTGACACATTATATGGAGAATATCCATTTAAACCTTTGTTAAATCCACAGACATTTATTTCCACTTCCAGAAGAAAGCGCCTTCTTTAAAGACACCAAATACATGAAGCTGAAGTCTGACTTTGAGTAAATCTGGTAAATTAATTATATCTGATGTGCAACCACAGAAAACATGTTGATTAATAGTTTTGTCATAAAGCTTCATTTAAGAGTGAGGCCTATTACATTTACAGAATACAGTATGTGTTATTGGGTGATGAAAGTTAATAAATAGAATAGATGCAAATGTTTTTTTGGTGTGAAAAGTGGTTTGAATAACTATTAGTCACTTTGGCCAACTTTGATTTGTTTTGTGAATATTGGTGAGATGGATGTGGAGTTTACGGACAATTAAAAAAAGATAATCGTTATGTATTTTTTGGACTATAGACTGTATTGTTATTACACTTGTTATCATAGGGTGACCAGGCGTCCTCTTTTTCCCGGACATGTCCTCTTTTCGAGACCTAAAAAATGGGTCCGGCAGGGATTCCAAAAACGTCCGGGGATTTTGCCTCGTTGGATATTTGTGTTCCTCTGGGTCTTTCACAAACTAGTTATTACGCCCTTACAAGTTTTGGAAATGGTATCTCCCTTATGTTCCACCTTCTTGCGCGAGCTCTGACTGTCATTGGTCGACCGATCTCAGTGTTGCCAGATGCACGATAATTATCCTCCAAATACGACCATTTTGAGCCTTTGGTACGATACTTGGCCATTTCCAATCTGGCATCACTGAGCACCTTGCCACCTCCACTAGTTGCATTGTTTACAACAGCACATGACATCTGCAGCCATGCCGAAACCTAAATGTAAGTTCACGGACAAACTGAGAAAAAAATACCCATGTTTTCGCCTCGGTCGTGATGCTTCGGAAGCTGAGTGCATGACATGCAGAGCAGGCACTTACGTGTCAGTGGCAAATAAAGGTGGCAGCGATTTGGAAGCTCACGTGCACTCTGCAAAACACAAAACTGCAGCAAGAGGAGCGAGCTCATCCAGTAAAGTAACAGACTTTTTTGTGAGTAAAACAGACACTTCTGTTACGGCTGCAGAGGGTACCCTTGCTTTTCATACAATAAAGCATCACAACAGCTACAGATCAATGGACTGCACATCTGGTTTTTTATTTGTTATCATTATTGCTTTAATATATGGACAAGACACATTAAAGAAGCACCGGACTAAATGCCCCAAAAAAGATTTGTTTTACATTTACACTTTGCAATTTTGTTAAAGTTCAATAAACATGTTCATATAGTAATTTTTGTCATTTCATTTGTGACATTTGAATGCATTCACATATATTCATATGTGGCATGCTATACACTAGCAGCAGCGTTAGCTAGCAGCAGCGCTAGCTCGCTACAGCGGGGACACCCACCGAATGTAGAAGCGGCTTGTAACCCGACTTTTACGGTATGTTTAAATAGCGTCCCTAGTGGTAGCTAGCATGTATTACAATGTGTTTACAGGTAAAGGTCAAGCCAAAGGATTAACACTGAATGTACACAATTACATTAAAGTAGTAACACTGAATGTATTATGAGCCTATATTAAGGAATAACACTGAATGTAGTAGGTGAGTTTAGCAGAAATGTACGTATAAGAGACAATATTTAGGGCCCAAGTACTGACGTAGTCAGATCGAGGACCTATTGAAATGCTAAGTATTATTATTCCCGACCTATGCGCAGGGAAAAGAGGTGCTTGGGATAAACCTACATTCTTCAAACTTTGCACACCCATCAGACTCGGCGAAAATTTTAATATAATTTGGGTGTCGACCAAAAGTCTGAGAAAATGTCCCTATAGCGCCCCCTTTAGGCAGAAAGGCTACGCTTTTTGCCAACTATGGCCGATTGACTTGAAATTTTACACACATGTCCGGGTGGGACTGCTCTACAAAAAACTCATCCGTGAAATTAAAATGCGCCTAATTAGATTTTCCGCCATTTTGAATTTTGTAAAAAACACATTTTTGCCCATTCCTCCTAAACGCTGGGTCCGTTTCTTACGAAATTTACTGTGAATCATCATTGGCTCAATGTAATCAAACGGTATTGTCAACCGTGTTGATATCTCATTACGTTCAGAAGTTATTAACCAATTAACCTCTTAGGGGCGTGGCTCAATATGTCAATACACATAACTTCCAAATTACTTGGCCTATCTTCACAAACTTTGTAGCATATGTCAACATCGTGTCCCTTAACGTACCCAAATTGTTTCATAATATTTAAACACTAGAGGGCGCTGCAGTGAACCGATCAATTTTGGCATTTTCCTTGTTTCCAGGCGTTGTATTCAGATGAACTCCTCCTAGAGATTACACACGATTGATTTCACATTCGGGCAATATGATGTTGAGACCTTTGCAGGGAAAATTTATCAAAGGATTTTCAAAATATCGAACTATGTGAGCGCAGAGCAGCGGCAAAGAGACACCATTTTCCATGAAAATGGAAGTTGCTTTAACTCGGCCGGACATGATGGAATCTACTCCATATTTGTCATATGCCATGACCTCTTGACCCTGAAGACATCCATATGATCATTTTTAATCCTAGTCATAGCGCCACCTAGAGGCAACAGGAAGTTACATGTTTTCTACTTGTACACCGTGCTATATATATAGATATACAATATTTGATAGGCGTATGTACCACATATAAACTTAAAAATAACTCTCTTGGGACCATGCTCTAAACCGTACTAGAAGTCGGACAATTTCATTTTCGTCCTTCATTTCTAGTTCAAATTGCCATAGTTTCCCAGTAGGTGGCTATCTGACTATGAGTTCATATTGGCATGCAGAAGTCTTCCAGCCATGCCTCTCATAAAGCATGTTAACTTTGGAACAGTTTTGACAAAGTACAGTGGAGTTACAACAGCTTGCTGCATGATCACGAACCATATGCAATAGTCGTCACACCACTTCCACGCCGTTCCATGAAACCTCAAGCTTTTGATCACTTTTAATACATAGTTTTATCTTTTATATATATACTTACATGTACAAAATATATATACATATATTCCATTTTCCAGAGGTCAACCTTTCTGCGAAAAAGAGGAAATACGTGTCTGTCATCACATCAAATGACAGAACTCAGTCTGCGCTTCCCAGATCTTTCTGCCATTGAGAACGAATTCAAGCTGTTCTCGACTCTTGATGATGCAGAAGAAGTGAAGAGAGTCTGAACTAGAACTGATGGAGATGCAGTGATGAATCTCTGAAGAACCAGCTTCACTTTCTCTCCCTACCGACTTCTACTGGAGCTTGGAAAAGGCCAAATTTCCTCTGATGTGATTTATATATACATATATATATATACGTATATATATATATACGTATATATATATACATATATATATACATATATACGTATATACATATATATACATATATATATGTATATATATATACATATATACATATATATATATACATATATACATATATATATACATATATATATACATACATATATATATATATATACATATATACATATACATATATATATATATATATATATATATATATATATATATATATATATATATACATAATTGACCTCATTTGATTCATTTG
Organism: Taurulus bubalis; assembly: GCF_910589615.1. Classification (NCBI taxonomy): domain Eukaryota; kingdom Metazoa; phylum Chordata; class Actinopteri; order Perciformes; family Cottidae; genus Taurulus; species Taurulus bubalis. The sequence goes on along the minus strand of NC_136589.1, from coordinate 42,489,559 downwards.
GCCATATACCTTACCTGAGTAGCCCAGACTTTCATATATTTTTCTGTTTGTGGCCCTCGGTGAAAAACGCTTTGACACCCCTGATATATATGTGTATATATATATATATATATATATATATATATATATATATATATATATATATATATATATAATCTTCCTCTATATTAAAGCTGCGAGCAGCTGTGACTGGGCCCTCGCTTCAAGCACGTCGGGGTAAGCCGAAGGGTCGCCGGCTCGTCCGTCCGAGAACGTTCGCCTGCCAGGCGGATGTTCGAGGCCGGGAGGTTCGTATCCTCGGTAGTAAGTCAGACACGTTCCCGGTGGGTGTTGGCCTCCGCCAGGGCTGCCCTTTATCACCGGTCCTGTTCGTGACCTTCATGGACAGGATATGTAGGCGCAGCCAGGGGGCGGAGAGGATCCGGTTCGGGAGTCTCGGGATCGCCTCTCTGCTGTTCGCGGATGATGTGGTCCTGTTTGCCTCCTCGGATTGTGACCTCCAGCATTCACTGGGGCGTTTTGCAGCCGAGTGTGAAGCGGCAGGGATGAGAGTTAGCGCCTCCAAATCTGAGGCCATGGTGCTCTGCCGGAAACCGGTGGATTGCTCCCTCCAGGTGGGGACAAACTGCCTACCCCAAGCGAAGACCACAGTGAGCGTTTTAAATTTAGTTTTTTTATTGATCAACAAGAGGTTTGACTGACACACAACATCTCTAATCACACAACCATGTTCCCGGTTTGTCGCACACATACACTCATAAAAACAGAATGGTAATTTCATACTGCCATTGTACACCTGAGAGTATATATGTTGGTTCAGGCCACTTAAGAACAGGGTCCTTTGACACCGGCTGCAGGCAGGACGAGTGTCACGACATCTTAGAAAAGAGAGCAGGGACATCGTGGCAGAAAAGCAATCTGAGGGATGAAGGAATGTCAGACGTACACATTGCTCCATGATGTGTTGTGGCAGGGATTTCATTGGTATTTAGACGGTTCCAAATTGTAATTGGCATTGATTGCAGAGGCCGTGTTTTTACATTTTTTTTTTATATAAACTGGGGGTATCCGTTTAGAAACTATCAGACAGGAAGTAGTTTGTTGCAATGGCGAGGATGGGAGCTCCTGTTGGGACACCGGGGAACGGCCCACTGGACCCAGCGATGTCAATGTGGGAGTACGGCAGAGGGGCGTTAGAATCCACGCCATGCTGCGTCGGAAATAAAGAAATAAAAGTTAGTCACAGGCAGTCCAGGTTCTATTGTTCACACTTACAGATAAATAACAGCTCAGTCTGACAATATGCGAGCACCTTGTCGAGCCCCGCGGCCAGGATGAGGAACGCTGCAGGGGCCTGATGTCCTCGAGGTGTCATGGTGGACGGCAGGTCGTTGCTCTGCAGAATGTCCTCGTACTCAGACTTTCCCTTGTGGAAGGCGTAGTCCTCTCGTCTGACGCTGGACACCTCGAACACGTCGCCCAGCGCCTCTCCAGCTGCACGAGAGCGGACGAAGACCAAGAGTTTGTTGTTGGTGGAAGAAATAAAGCCTCAAATCACCATGAAGCAGTCGTGCTGGAACTTATTTACTGTTTTACAAGTCAAAATGGCGACATCTGCTGGGCAGCCAGAGTTACTGCAGTTATACAAAGACTATCCAAGATGTGTAGAGACATGGGTGGAAAATAATGTTCAGTCCAGGGGGACATTTGGGCCAAATTTGAAAAATCCCCCCCCGAGGCGTTCTGGAGATACTGTGTTCACGAGAATAGACCGGACGCCTGCGGCCATGACAGTCGTGGAGGCATAAAAATGAGCTTTCACCGTTAAACTGTTTTCTTCTTCTTTTATTAAACATTTATTCAATAATTTGCACAAGTACAATTTCATAAATTGACAGTAGCAAATGGCAAAATACATCGTTAATCCAACAAGTCAGGGGCAACTGCAGAGAGGAAGAAAAAAAAGACGAGGCATACAATTAAATAAAAAAGAGGAAACTAAGCACGATTGTGTAATTACAAACATATATTACTGGCAACGCATGAACTACAGTTCTCATGGCCTTTTTTTTTTTTGGAACAGCCTTTCAGAGTTTTTATACATAATTCAAATTCTTTGCAAAAAACACAAAAAAATAGGTTTTGGTTTGTAAATTTACATTTGTGAATATAAAATTTAGCAAAGATGATTAATACATTCATAATATGTCTTTTCCTCAAATTTTCTGTCATAGCTAACAAATCCAAATATAACATGTTCATTAAATAATATAACATCTTTGTACAAAACATTGCTAATACATTGTGGGACATTTTTCCATAACATTTTGGAGAACTGACAATGCCAAAAAAGATGAGGCACCAGCACAACAATACAGGAAACCACAAAGTGACATGTTGAGAAGAATACAGGCAAAAGCAATATTACATGGATAAAGAATGGTAAATTATAAGAAAGCATAATATAATTGGCCGAGCACATACAACGTAAAGGCAGATATTGAGTATCGCAATTCAGTGGCGGGCCGTGTATTTTTTACCTAGGCCTGCTGTCTGATATCGTATACATAAATACGCGCACGACGGGATGCTGTTTGGCGCACACTTTGTGGACATCGGCGCCGTGAACAGTTATCTCTTGCACAGCTGTTCACGTTGAGGCAGGACCCCACCCAGACCAAGCCCTTCACCCACAAGGCCTTCAGGGAGCAGTTGGCCAAGGAGATGCTGGAGTTTGCCCAACCCTCCACCACTTGCATGCCCGTGTATATCGGCAGCGAGGAAACACAGGTTAGGAAGCATTGCAAGAGGTGCCTTGATGCTGGAATGCCCAGGGTGAAGACTTCCGTGATTTACAGGAAGTGTAATGCTCCTCTCTGCTCCAACTCCAAAAAGAACTGCTACCAGCTGTGGCACGATGCACAGTGACTTCCTGATGGACGTGTGCAAGTAAATGGACAATTTGGTTTGTGTATTTTTACAGTTTAAAAAATCCAATTGTGTAAATAATGTAAATAGTTTATTTGTTTTATTTGTTTTTAATTTGCATTGTGAAGGAAATGTTTGCAGTTTTCTAAAAGTAAATCTGCTATGTTTGGATTCAACATTCAGTTAATTTGTGTGGTTATTTTTGGAACGGGAAAAGAAGTCTTGTTGAGATTTCAAAAAGATAAAAACTGCTTTATATGCATGTATTGAATAACATTAGTGGTGGAGACGTGAAATGTATTACAGTAACTTACTCTAACAGCTTTAAACAGCCTGAGGACTTTAGTAACTTGTAACTGAATCTCTGATTTTAAGTTTAGTATTGTATATCATATTGTCTGGTGTTCCTGTTGTGTAGAAATAATTATTTTCTTGTACAAAGATGGTCGTTCTTTGCTGAATGCAAATCTGATTTTACCCCAAAAAGACCCAGTTGTGATGTGATGGTACAAATGGATGGGATCAGAACTGTGGTGAGTTCAGGCTGAAACCACCAAGTGAACTTTTTACATTTCTGTTTGTGTCCAGATGAAACAAACTAGACACAACGTGTTGATAAGTGAGCTTCAGCGCTGTTTTCAGACCTGAGATGGAACCAGGCTGCTGTTTCTCCCTTTATGCTAAGCTAGGCTAACCACATTCTGTCTGTAGCTGCATGTTTACCACATAGACTTCTCTTTACTCACTTGGCGAGAAAGGGCAAGGGATCACTTTCCAGGCATGTCGATACACAAAAACATCGCCTGGTTTTTTTTCCCTGGATGACTGTATTTTACTTACAGTAACTCTAACTGGGGTCATATCTATCTCTCTTGGTGTTGCTTTGATTAAAATGTGGATGAACACAAAATACCACGTTGATTACTTGTTCCTGTGTTACTGCATACTGCATATTGTTGAAGAACTTGTAAATAGTGGCATACTTCTTTTTTTGCCTGTACAGTTCTGCTTCTAAATGTGTGTGACTGTTGAGACGACACTCTTTTTGTACATGACTGTCTTTTTATTTGAGCATATTGATTCTGTCCCTTTTCATTCTAAAGTTGAGTTTGAAGAGTTCAGACATGCCTGCAGTTTGACTTTAATAAAGCTGTACTCTGTCTCGGTGAAAGGCTCTCGCTGCATGGGATTCATTAGAACGCATTCAGTCAACTACTTTGAAATAAAAATGCAACACATTAAGATAGATTGAAATATTGCTTCCAAGCGTGGTAGAAAGAACGCAATTAATCATAATTACCCACAGTTCATAGCAATGTTATGTTAAACACATAGTTCCAAAAGGAAGAATGGAGAGGTTAAAAAAAAAGGTAAACAAAGAGACACGTGGGCGTTTAGCCCGATAAAATACATTTAATCAGAGGAATGCAAGCAGAAATTATATTCATAATATTTATTTACATTCATCAAACATTTCGTTTTGACAACACGAGTAAACAGATCATTTAAAATGACTTCTCATCTCGTGAGGAAGACGTTCAAATCAGTGAATAAAAAGTATAAAATAAATACACAATTGTACACAATATTTGGTTATGTAGTCACGTGATGTGTTGCAGCAAAGTGCTGTCCCATTCATATTTACACCATCAAGCCCTCACAGACTCTCACACTCAACCACTCAGCAGCTGACGTCAGTGAGTCCCTGAGGGTTCAGGGTTTGAGGGTTTAGGGGACATTGGGATTGTCCAATGTCTCAATCTCTAGTTTTTAGTCTTCTTCAATACAGCATGAAGTTCATTTATTAAATTATGGTCCATTTAGAGTCAAACAGACCATAATGCAGAGTATGCTTTAGGGGCGGGGATTACTGTGATTGACAGGTCTCTATCATATTAACACTAATTATTATTAGCTTTGTGTATCCAGTGGTTCACATTCAGAAAGAAAACATGTTCAATTAGTTTACAACTCTGTTAATGATTCAATTATAAAACCGGTAAATAATGTGAATATAAAAGATATCCATAAACGCGTCAGTAATGAAGGTCCTATGTTTCTTACTGTCGAATATCATTGATTACAGAACGAGCTCCTGTCGTTAACCTAAAATACTTATTTTATAACATTGATCATTTTATGAAAATCACAACTTAAACAGATTCCAGTACTTCTTCTTTGAAGTCACCATCATGTTATACAATTGTATTAATACTCTATATATTTAATAAGAGAGAAGGGACCATAGATTTGATTTGATTTTTTATTCATTCATTTGAGGGGAAACCTGGTCACCAGGAGTAAACCCATCATGAATAGGACTAATTGGAAATTAGTGTGTACATTTTTGGAGGTCATGTCATACAATTGTATTAATACTCTATATATTTAATAAGAGAGAAGGAAACATAGATTTACTTTTAATTTTTTTTATTATTCATTCAAGGGGAGGACCTGTAGTAGACCCATCAGTAGTAGTCCATAGTGTTTTTTGATTATGTGGGAGAAACCTGAGTACCAGGAGTAAACCCACGCGAACACAGGGAGAATATGCAAACTCCACTCAGAGACAAGGGTGGAGGTGTCTCTGTGAGGCTGCAGTGTTAAATCACTGCAGCCACTGTACTGTCCTTGATTGGTTCCAGCTGTCTGCCCCACACCTGCCTGAATAGACTGGCCTGGGTAATTGAACCGTGCCATACTACCTCAACCAGAGGGGTGTCCTCAGCAGCCAGGCTGTTCTGCGCCACTAGGGAGAGCGGTCTCCTCTCCCCATTCAATTAACATGGACTCACCGACTGCTACATACCATGCAGTGGGCGATGGCTCGGGAGTGTCTCTTGCTATCACGGAGACCTCATTATGTCTGTCTTGTATTCTAGTTTGTTGTTATTTGTCACTTTGTTAAGATTTTGTTTCCCCAATGATATGTACAGGTTAAGATGGGGAACAAAAGCTTAGCAAAGTGATAAATAACAACAAACCAGAAATCAAGACAGACATAATGAGGTCTCCGTGAAAGCAGGAGACCTCATTATGTATGTTTTGAATTGTAGTTTGTTGTTATTTGTCAGTTGGTTAAGATTTTGTTGCCCCAATGATATGTACAGGTTAAGATGGGGAACAAAAGCTTAACAAAGTGATAAATAACAACAAACTAGAATTCAAGACAGACATAATGAGGTCTCCCAGGAAGCAGGAGACACTCCCGAGCCATATCCCAAGCATGGTATATAGCAGTCGGTGAGTCCATGTCAATTGAAAGGGGAGAGAAGACCTCTCTCTCTAGTGGTGCAGAATAGCCTAGCTGCTGAAGACACCCCTCTGGCTGAGGTAGCATGGCACGGTCCAATTACCCAGGTCAGTTGATTCAGGCAGGTGTGCTGCAAACAGCTGGAACCAATCAAGGCCAGCACAGTGGCTGCAGTGATTTAACACTGCAGCCTCACAGAGACACCTCCACCCTTCTCTCTGTGTGGAGTTTCAACATTCTCCCTGTGTTCACGTGGGTTTACTCCTGGTACTCAGGTTTCCTCCCACATACTCAAAAAACACGTGGGTTTACTTCTGGTACGTCGGTTGCAGGTAACTGGCGGAAACTGTTCGCACTCGTGTCAACTCCACATATCTAAATTGAGTGCATTCAATAAAGATAAGGGATACACAGGTGTTTTCAGCTCCATCTAAAAGGTGTTCACTGCAGAGATCTAGAAAACATCACCTCCCATTAGGCCTGTCGCTGTTACGGCAGGTTCCAAACTTCACACAGAGACAAAGGTGGAGATGTCTCTGTGAGGCTGTAGTGATCAATTAAATCACTGCTGACTGTCTTTGGGGAAAGGGGACGGGAGGGAGATGGTGGGAGGGAGGGGGAGAAAGAGGTCACTGCTGATCTACATCAGCTGTAACCTCTTCCGCCTGTCCACCACCATCGCGTGTTGACTTTCTGCCAAGTCGGCCAAAAAAACCCGTCTTCACCTTTTCCTTCTTTTTCTCTTCCTTCTCCTTGTTTTTTTTCACCATCTTTTGAAGCTCTGTTGTTCTATCCACGATCTTCTTTCCAAATAGACCTCTGATTTTCTTCTTCTGCGCAAGGCAGACGTCTGCGAGGTCCTTGTTCTCTTCGGTTAGATTATGGATTTCAGACTCCTTACTCCTCAGTGGCTCTACCAGCGTTTGAACCTGAGTCCTCAGGATGTGTTCTTGAGTTGCCCATTCTGATTCACTCTCTTTGGCTTTGCCTTTCAGCTGCTCTATTTCAGAGTGATTACCCCTCAGTGTCTCTTCAAGCGTTTGAACCTGAGTCCTCAGGATGTGTTCTTGAGTTGCCCATTCTGATTCACTCTCTTTGGCTTTGCCTTTCAGCTGCTCTATTTCAGAGTGATTACCCCTCAGTGTCTCTTCAAGCGTTTGAACCTGAGTCCTCAGGATGTGTTCTTGAGTTGCCCATTCTGATTCACTCTCTTTGGCTTTGCCTTTCAGCTGCTCTATTTCAGAGTGATTACCCCTCAGTGTCTCTTCAAGCGTTTGAACCTGAGTCCTCAGGATGTGTTCTTGAGTTGCCCATTCTGATTCACTCTCTTTGGCTTTGCCTTTCAGCTGCTCTATTTCAGAGTGATTACCCCTCAGTGTCTCTTCAAGCGTTTGAACCTGAGTCCTCAGGATGTGTTCTTGAGTTGCCCATTCTGATTTACTCTCTTTGGCTTTGCCTTTCAGCTGCTCTATTTCAGAGTGATTACCCCTCAGTGTCTCTTCCAGCGTTTGAACCTGAGTCCTCAGGATGTGTTCTTGAGTTGCCCATTCTGATTCACTCTCTTTGGCTTTGCCTTTCAGCTGCTCTATTTCAGAGTGATTACCCCTCAGTGTCTCTTCCAGCATTTGAACCTGAGTCCTCAGGATGTGTTCTTGAGTTGCCCATTCTGATTCACTCTCTTTGGCTTTGCCTTTCAGCTGCTCTATTTCAGAGTGATTACCCCACAGCATCTCAGCGAGCGTTTGGAGTTGAGTTTCCAATTCTGATTCACTCGCTTTGCCTTCGATTTTCAGCTCTAATTCAAAGTGATTACCCCTCAGTGTCTCTTTCAGCGTTTCAACCTGAGTCCTCAGGATGTGTTCTTGAGTTGCCCATTCTGATTCACTGGCTTTGGCTTTGATTTTCAGCTGCTCTATTTCGGACTGATAACCCCACAGTGTCTCTTCCAGCGTTTTGACCTGAGTCCTCAGGCTGTGTTCTTGAGTTGCCCATTCTGATTCACTCTCTTTGGCTTTGCCTTTCAGCTGCTCTATTTCAGAGTGATTACCCCACAGCATCTCAGCGAGCGTTTGGAGTTGAGTTTCCAATTCTGATTCACTCGCTTTGCCTTCGATTTTCAGCTCTAATTCAAAGTGATTACCCCTCAGTGTCTCTTTCAGCGTTTCAACCTGAGTCCTCAGGATGTGTTCTTGAGTTGCCCATTCTGATTCACTGGCTTTGGCTTTGATTTTCAGCTGCTCTATTTCGGACTGATAACCCCACAGTGTCTCTTCCAGCGTTTTGACCTGAGTCCTCAGGCTGTGTTCTTGAGTTGCCCATTCTGATTCACTCACTTTGGCTTTGCCTTTCAGCTGCTCTAATTCAGAGTGGTTATTCCCCAGCCTCTCAGTGAGTGTTTGGATTTGACTCGAGCTAGTTGCCCATTCTGATTCACTCGCTATGGCGAGAAGTAGCTTTACTTCCTCCTGATGACTTTTCTGCGTCTCTTCAAGAAGGACGCGACAATGCCAGTTCAGGTCTGCAGAGGCCAATTCTTCTTCCCTCTCTATTGCTTTAAGGCGAAGAAGCTCTAATTTAGCTTGGTGACTCTGCTTCGGTTTTGCAGGCTTTTGGCGCTCAGCTTCCTCCAATTCTTTCTTGGGCTTGGCAATTTCCAGGTCTTTGTCCACATTGCGCGCTAGACTTCTCTCCAGGCGGCTATATTTCACTTCCCCTTCGTGAACTCGTTGGATGAGATTCCACTTTTCAATATCAGCTTTGGCAAGTCTCTTTAACATCTCGCTTTGTTTGGCATTTAGCCAGGAGATGTGATAGTCCTTATAACCCATTGCAGTTTGTGGGAAATCCTGAGGGGAAATTCGTGCAGACTTGAAACCCTCCTTTTCACGTACGTCCACCGCACCAACTATAGCCCGTGGTGGATTGGCATGTTGGTTCTGTGGAGCACACTTGAAACCCTCCTTCTTACGTATATCCACCGCACCAAATATGGCTTGTTGCGGATTGGCATGTTGGTTCTGTCTATCAAAAGACTTGGAAGTCATCTTCGCACGGGATATGTTTAGCAGTTTGTGCACTTGTATGACAAGTTCAATACGAGAGATAAACTCTATGGGGTGGTGTATGACAAGTTCAATACTAGAGAAACTCTATGGGGTGGTGTATGACAAGTTCAATACTAGAGAAAAACTCTATGGGGTGGTGTATGACAAGTTCAATACGAGAGAAACTCTATGGGGTGGTGTATGACAAGTTCAATACGAGAGAAACTCTATGGGGTGGTGTATGACAAGTTCAATACGAGAGAAACTCTATGGGGTGGTGTATGACAAGTTCAATACGAGAGATAAACTCTATGGGGTGGTGTATGACAAGTTCAATACGAGAGAAACTCTATGGGGTGGTGTATGACAAGTTCAATACGAGAGATAAACTCTATGGGGTGGTGTACGACAAGTTCAATACGGGGGAGAAACTGCTAAACTGCGAAGGTTGCGAAGGGTTGTGTGGGTCGTGCGGACAATGTATGACGAGTTCAATACGTAAGCAAAGAATCTCTCCCAAGCGGCTTGACTTATGGACTAAACATCAATGCCACGTTGAGCGATATCGCATCACTAACAGTTCAAAGCCACAGGGACTTTCCCTAAAACGTTCCATAATGACGCATTCCATCTCCATGGATACGACATGGACTACAAACCAACGGCGACGGGGAAACGGGGCCAGATGTCTTGTTTGACAGATGTTGCTTAGCTTAGCTTAGCGCTGTCGGCTAACATATAGTTTCTACAACACAGGGACTTCATGCTAGCTTGTTAGCCTCGGCCAGTGCTTCGTCAGAGGCCGTGCGTTTAATATTGTCTTCATAAAAACACGACAATAAGACTTAAATCTATGCAATTAAAGAGCAGCTTTTAAATATGTAGCTTACCGGGAAGAGGAGGGTGCAGGTTCAGCAGGTTGGCCTCCATGTCAGGTTTTAGACAGACCGAGGCTGCAGGATACTCAGCAGTATCTTTACCAGTATTTCAATATTTATAATATATGTACTGTGAGTGAAAGTAGTGGAGGCACTTTATAGAAAGGATAATATTTTGCTCAGGGACAAGGGTCAGTAAAGACTGCTGATGTGGCTTTATGGAGCTCATTGAGAAACTGTGGGAGTTTACACTGCTTGTGTTTCATTAGACCACCATTTGTTCTGTGACAATGACGCTTGTCTAAATGTTCAAATTCAGAAGCATTCATTTGTCTTTATAAACTATTTTGAAGTGGATGCAAGAGGTGTATTTGTGTGCTTTACAAACAATAACTCCATTCCAAAGTCTGTCCACAACAGTCTATTTTGCAACTGCCAAATATCCAGTTGAGCGCACATCTTGTTCACAGTTTTTTTTAATAACCAAACTGTCTAAGCCCATCCTAACGAAAACAACACTAGTGTCAGGAAGATGTCGGATGACTTGTCACTACTTTCTTACACTGTCCTAAAAAAAGAAAAAGGATGAGCACAAATACAGAACAAAAACAAGCCTTTGTTTCCTTCAGATAATCCATCAGGATTATACTTGTATTTAATTATGTTTAACTGTATATTATGTTTAAATGTATACAGTAATTCGATTTACTGTAATTAGCTCATGAAATATGAGCTCACCACTCATTCATTTTTCCTTTCAACACACAAGTCAATGGCATAAACTTAAACTCTGCTCTTCATTTAAAACATTTTGTATTTTACCAGTCCCAGTTAAATTAAATGAAAGCGGAGTGACGATGTTTGCTGTCGACTGAAGTCCACTCCGAGAAAGAATCAGTTCTCAGGTAAACGGCAGTAATAATGTTTCCCGCTCTTTACAGACTAATCTACCGCCTGTGTGTTTGGGCGAATGTACATTTGATGTCGCGTTAATGTCGTAATTCCCCCAAACTAACCTTCTGCTACCTGAATAAAACCACGATGATCTACACCTCCTCGTTTAACCCTCACAGGCTGAGATGGCTCCTGAGACCACGCTGAGTCCACAGAAAGGTAGGGGATCCGTTTGTCATGGCTCCTTTTTGAAACCTCTGCTGTGGAAACTCCCATGACACACAAAAGTGAAATCCATCTTTTTTTGTCCTTTTCTTTGGTGATCCTCTAGGAGCCAGTGAGATCTCAGATGCCTGCAAGCCCCTGAAGAAGCTGTGGCTTTCAAGGAAGGAAGGAAAGAAGAACTTCTTTCTACTCATGACTCAAAGTCCTTGGCGACGGTGGCCTCGGTTAAACTGGTTGTTGTTGTTGGGTTTTTTTTATTTGGGGAGGGGGAGGTACATTTAATCAGCTAAAATAAAGTATTTAATTGGCGACAAGAAAAATCAGAATCAGAAACATTTATTTGCCAGGTATGTTTACACAAACGAGGATTTTTTCTTGACGGAAGGGGCATAACATTAGACATTAGACAAGACAATCAACGACAACACCAGTGCAATAGATGTTAAATTAAGTGTAAGATAAAGTGCTCAGACAAACATAACAGTAATGTAAAGTGTATGTTAAAGTGACATGTGTATTTAAATATGAAGTGTGAAGGGATGTGCAGGGGAGTGACCGGTAAGAAACTGATATCAAGCTGGAAGGAAACGTTTATTCACTTATTCATTTATTATTCATGTGCCTGCAACAGCTCACAAATCTCCGTTTGCCAAATCACAGGCGAAATAGTCTCAAAAAGTTATTTTTATAAAAAATAATCAAATGGACACATCAAATGGAATAGAGGAGCCAGGGCTCGATCCACCGGGCCTCTGACTTATGCTGTGTTCACACCGATTCAATTCAAAGCTTCACACACCAAAGCCATGGTGTCGTTATGATCACTGCCTGTTTTACGTTTATTGTCCACTTGGTGGCGCAGTAGAGCAAATGAAGCTCCATGAAGCTTCGGCCCATGAGCGAACCAATTGGATGGAAAGCTTCAATGCTTTAGGAAGCTTCATCTCGCCGTCACTACCTTCAGGGACACCGGGACAAATAACTGGCCAAAACACTCTTTTATGGTCGGCATGGGCCTTCACAGTAAAGCGTTCACAAATTGAGTATTTTATGTTTTGTTTGCTTTTGTTCGAACCCTAGTCATACAAAACTCATCTTACATCACTGACTCACTATCGAGTGTCTTTATACATTCATTGTTCAAGCTTGAAGTTTACCAAATCTCAAACTGTGAAAACATCTGAGTTTGTACATAATAAGTATAGTTACTTCCATAACAATTATTGTAGTTCCCTCCCATATAACCTGGATGCTGATTGTTCTGTCTGCATGTTTTCTCTCAACATAAACACAGACCTTCCCGTCTCACCCAGGACACAGATTTGTGCTGAAATGTTGAGATTATTTGAATTTTCTCATGTACCAAACCATATATTTCACTTGTATATTATTTATGGCAGGGTTCATACACATTCTGACCAAAGGATTTCCATGACTTTAAATGAAATTTACATGACCAAACATTTTGTGAAATCTGGGTGTAAACATGAAAAAGTGAGAAAATGTAGTATTTAAACTAACAATGAGAATACAAAGCATACAGTAAACCGTAAAATGTACGTTATACTGTATGCTTTGTATTCTCATTCATTTGTGTCATTTACGGCATAAATGACACAAATGAATGAGACAATAGTTTGATTAAAAGAATAAACATTTATATAGATGCCTGTATGTATGCCTGCTTATATTTTGAGCGTCTTTCTTTTAAAAGCATATTCATTATTTCAAACTCAGCGTAAATGAACGACATGAACACATGAATATAACACATTTATATGACTTTTACAAAACTTCTGGGATTTAAATTTTTTCAAGGACTTTTCCAGGCCTGGAAATACAATTGTGTGACTGTGGCTAAGTGGTTAGCATGCCCATCTTTCAATCAGAGGGTTGGTAGTTCGTGCCCTGGCTCTGCTAGTCCTTGTTGTTGTGTCCTTGAGCAAGACACTCAACCCCTAATTGCTCCCCGTTGCTGTGTCTGGAGCAAACATGTAAGTCTCTTTGGATAAAAGAGTCAGCTAAATGAAATGTAATAAAAAAATACCCATTTTAAAATTCCATGACTTTTCCAGGTTTCGGGCTTTTATTTATCAAAAAAAAAAAAAAAAAAATCAGAAAACAAGCTATGATTTACAGTTATAGATAACAAATGGGATAACCAATTTAGATATGCTTTTAATTATAATTATTGTGGTCAAGTGTTGATTTCATAAAATATGGACAAAACATTCAGAGCCAGCAGAACTTGTTGATACATTTATTTCCTCCATGTTAGCACACAGAATATATTTATATACATATTGCTAGCTAAAGCATAAAAAAAAGAAAGAAATGTCAGGAGCATAAAAAATGTTAAGCCACAATTAATAGTTTACAGATGATGAGCGACGAGAGGGAAGAGCGGACGTCACGCTGGTTTGATTCCAGCACAGAACGACTGAGTTCAAGCACGACGTTCCAGTACTCACGTGGTACTACTATAGTACACAGTGAGTACTATAATACTCACTGTGTACTATAGTACTCACGTGGTACTACTATAGTACACAGTGAGTACTATAATACTCACTGTGTACTATAGTACTCACGTGGTACTACTATAGTACACAGTGAGTACTATAATACTCACTGTGTACTATAGTACTCACGTGCTATAATGAGCCCTGTGTCCTATAGTACCCAGTGCCACGTGACGACTATAGCACTCGCATGGCACTGCGTACTATGTGGAACTAGTACTAGTACTAGTGAGTACCAGTGAATGTCCGCTTATGGCCGACCTTCTGATCCTTTCCTCACTTTTTCCACCAAACATCTTCAAAAGACTGAAGTTCCAGAACTTAAAAACAAAACAAAGTATCATCGCCACATCGCGTCACTGAGCAACTCGTCTTCTATTTTACATGAAGGACAGGAAGAAGGACATGAAGAAGGATAGGAAAGGAAACACATCTTCACTCATGCAGTTTAAAAAATTAAAAAAAAACTGGAACGACGTCAAAATGTTTTCACACCAAAATCTTTTTCCTTTTTTTTACGGCTGGATGGACGAATATAAAATAAAATAAAAACATAAAATACGTCACCGTCCACAAAGTGTGTCAGTTTGGGGAGAACAAACAAATGCATTAGTTTGGCGTCCATCTTGAAATATTCAGATACAAATCGGAGGCGAAGTTCAAAGACAAAAACCTCAGAGCGACAGACGTGGGCGTGATTAACGGTTGTACATTGTACAAAACTAGAACCAACAGTCATTCGGATCACTGAACACACAACTCGACACGACGGAAACAGAGTCCTCGGGAATACATTTACAATGTGCATATGAAGCAGGAGGAAAAGGTATTTACATGTAGTGCAATGATGAGGAGGCAAAGAGGCCGTTAGAAGAACTTTGCCAGAAAAATGTAAATCAAATTAAATTTAGAAAGCCGTCGCGTAAGAAAAGGTTCAACCTGTACAACATGTTACATCTCAAAGTGATACATGTTACATCTCAAAGTGATACATGTTACATCTCAAAGTGATACATGTTACATCTCAAAGTGATACATGTTACATCTCAAAGTGATACATGTTACATCTCAAAGTGATACACTTAAATGAGTTCCCAAAAGAGTCTCGGCAACGAGGAGGTGAGAAGTTTTGATGTATTTAAAGTCGGGAACAACGGGGACCGTAAATTCTCTAATAGTGGACTGTTTTCAAACAATGATCATAATAATTATTATTATATATTTCGATGGATCTTCTTATTCTGGTTCACTTGTCATAAAGAAAACACATGAATGAGGTCCAGCACCATGAATGTTGGGTCAAAATCATCAAATATTGAACAACAAAAAAACAAATTTGTATGTTTGGGTCAAAAAAGTAATGCTCCCCCCAAAAAAAATACTCACTGTATGTATTTATACATGGTTTTAACGCAGTAGGAAACAAAGAGCTTGGAGCCACAGGCAGGAAGTCAGGCGGTTATTAAGACAATGATTACACTTTGTTGGTTTTAATCAAAATATATAGAACAATATCAGCCTTCGCTCATTTATGAAACGCTTCATATTTCCAGAACACGATTCCCCAAATGAAAACCTTCCACAACGATAAAAGTACATTTAGCAAAATGTATCGGCCACAATTTTCACAAGCGATGAATCAAATCAAACATTAATAATAATTGCTTATTGCAACTTCGACACAAAGTGAACATTACAGTCCTTTGAAGAGCAAAACTTTCCAACAGCAAACGGAGAAATAGAATATTTATTTTATACATCACAGAGAACTGGGAGGCGCTACTCTGATACTTTTCAATTTAAAAAAAAAGTTTTCTTGTGAAGGTTAATCGTCAGTTGCGTAATTTAAACTTTTTTTTTTACTTGCACACATATCGTATCATTACTTGTTGGTATAAAACGTTGAAGCGTGAGGATTTCTTTTGTGACACCTGCAAAAACAGTACACCAATATTAGTATAAAGTACACACTTGATTCACAGAGTATGTAGTACATAATTGGGAGTAATACCGACATAAATATACATCAGGTTAAAAAGTATTAAGTCATTGAAAAACACTTTTGTTTCGTCCGTTTGCAGATGTGTCGCCGTAGTCCCTGTTGAACGTGAACAAGTGTAACAGTTTCAGCAGGTAACTTAATGCGCAGTACATATTGTACAAATACTACGTAGTAGTGTGGTATTTGCACCTGAAGCGTCAAAAATACATTTTAAAATGTAATTTACAGCAAGAAGAAGCAACAGGTTGTTTTTTTTTAAAAGGGGGAATAAAAAATGTTTGATATAAAAGTTTTGTTCCATCCATTTAGTTGAGATGAATAAAAAAAAAAAAAGGTCCTGCCCACTATGTGAGAATTTACGGTATTTTATTTGCCACAAGTTCAAAGTAAAAAGCATCTGTACAGAGTCACCGATTCATTTTCCTCCGTTCAGTCAATCTTCATCACTGAGGAAACAGTCAACGGCTTTAAAAGTGTCACACGGCTCAGAGGAATAAAAACAAACAAACAAACGGACAATTGTATCGCCGCTTTAAACAAAAACAAAAAGTTTCCAAGCACCATAACTGTAATACACTCAACACCCAGTGCAGGGAAAGCTTTAGAAAAGATTAATTTGATCATTCACATTTGCATAAAGTTTTATATTGGTCCATCCGCCGTCACTGCTTATTAAAAACACCAGCGAGCTTCTGGTCTTTTTTTTTTTTTTTCCCTTTTCTTTTTTTAACCGTATTGAAAGAAAAAAAAGACAAATTATGAAACCATCAACATGCATGTCGCCATACTGGGATCAAGAGAAACCATCAACATGCATGCCATGTCGCCTTACTGGGAGCAAGAGAAAGAAAAAAGAAAGAGAAACAGGCACTGAGCACCAACTAGAGCATACGCAGTGAAAGAGTCACTTTAGGTTTCTTAAAAGAGTGCGCGTCACTTTAAGAAGAAGAGGAAGTCTCGTCTGAATGGTTTCTCCTTTCTTAGTTTACGGCTGAAGAACAGGAGGGAAAAAGCTCTCTCAGCTCCGTTTTAATTAGTTTCTCATCTATGAACATTTCCCCTCCAAATGTCTGTTGTTGTAGCGGCCACAAGGTGCTAAAAATTAGATATGTTATGAGTTTACAGGTCATGTAAATAAAAAGAAAACATGAGCGCTGATATTCCCATTTAGAACATGGGGTCGCGGCGCACATCTGCCTTTTGTGGCCAAAATAAGTATTAAAAACAAAACACAATTAAACTAAAAATTATCCTCGCAAGATCTTTTTTTTTACCCAGTTTTTAAGTTGCCTGGAAAAATATATTTATAGTTATTTTAGAGATTGTAGGAGGACTCACCAGATTTTTTTCGGTTCAACCAAATGTCCGATTTTTAGTTTTAGTTTTCTGGCAATATTACAAGCATTTTGGGTTAAAAGTGTGAAAAAAAAAAAAAGGGTAAAAAAACAGTCAAATCATGGAACCTCTCTAAGATCCAGCTCAGGAAAGATTGCTCTACATTTGTCCAATTTAGAACCGATCAAAAACATTTTTTTTATATCCCACTCAAAAACTAGTCTAATAAGAAAAGAGCTCCCAAAATGTGCATAACAATAATATAATAATACATGGAAGATGTTTTGTCGACGTCTTTTCGTGACCCTGTTCCCAATAAGTGACATAAGGACAATATGATTGTAGGTAGAAATGATAAAAAAGGTGCCAACCACCTCAATAGTTTAATGAAAATAATAAAAGATGCTAACGCGGTGAGCATGTCGTCCACAACATCGAAGCAGTTTTTTGTCTTTTTTTTTTTCTTAAATATTTTTTTCTCTATGAAAGCGGGGTTGGCGTGAAGCTGCGATCGTACTCGCGGTATCTTTTAATTCTTCCTGTACGGTTGACGGCGCGTGTTTGTTGCATTTACAGTAAGAAAAATGGATTTATTTAAAAAACTCGGGTAGTAAAATGTCTTCCGTTAACGACACACTTAAATAACACATTCTGACATTAGCGCTTCGGTAAAGAAACAACAAACTAAATAAAACAAATCATTCTACAACTCTGCATTTGAGCCATGCTCTCGAGCAATCTGTCCACGATCCAGGAGGAAAAACAACAATAATATAGAAATCAATACAATGGGTATATTAAATAATAATAGAAAACAAAACGAAAAACACAAAAAGGGAACAAATTGCTCTTTTCACGCAGAAAACGTTGAGTCCAAAGTTTTCTGGAAGGCAAGTAGAGAAGCAGGAGGGAAGTGTGTGTGTGTGTGTGTGTGTGTGTGTGTGTGTGTGTGTGTGTGTGTGTGTGTGTGTGTGTGTATAGACACTGACTGACAGGCGGAGGAGAGGGCGGGAGCCAATGGCGTGCTGTGTATGGTCAAAGGGGGCGGGGCTTGTTCATCTCTTCCGGCGGCAGGTTCGTTTGTGGTCGGCGTGCCAGTGCTCCTGCTGACACTTGATGGAGCAGTACGAGGTGTTCCAGCAGCAGTGATACATGGCCTCCTCCTCACAGTTATAACACTGTAAACAACAACACACAAGCTCACAAACAACACACAAACAACCTCAGGGGGAGCAACACACACACAAGCTCAGGGGATCAACAAAACACAAACAACCTGTGGGGGAGAAACAGGAGAAGCAACCTCAAGCAACCTCACAAACAACACACAAGCAACCTCACAAACAACACACAAGCAACCTCACAAACAACACACAAGCAACCTCACAAACAACACACACGTAACCTCACAAACACACAAACAACCTCACAAACAACACACAAGCAACCTCACAAACAACACACAAGCAACCTCACAAACAACACACACGTAACCTCACAAACACAAAAACAACCTCACAAACTCAGGGGAGAAACAACACACAAACAACATCAAATCTACTTAACTTTTTTCTCAATAAAAGTTAACGTTTTAACATACTATATTACAAATACTATATTACTGATACTATAATACTAACACTATATACTACATTACTAATACTATATTCCTAATAATATCAGCGCAGCTTTTGTTCAAACAGAATGAAGAGACGTGCAAAAACAAAACAAAAACAATGTTTACAGCTTTCTCTGTTTTACGTCATATGTTTTTTCATTTTGAAAAAAAAAACGTCCCACCAGTTTCTGACATTTTATCGTCCAATCGATTAATTGATTAAACTAGAGAGTAATTGACAGTCGCAGTCGTTTATGGACTTTTATGGACCCATTTCAGCTCCAGAACTCACCCACTGCTTCTTCTTGGTCTGGGAGACCAGCTGTTTGTTTTGGGCCACCACCTTCTTCACCTCCTCCACCAGCTCCTCTTTACACTTCTCCTTCACCTGCTTGCACTTCCTCTCCATCTCCGCCTGAGCGCCGGCCACCGCCTTGCTCACCGCCTGCCGCTTCTCCTCCTCCATCTCCGTGCGCAGCTGATAGAGACAGGTTTCTTATTAAGACCTGACGGACACAGACCCCACCCCCTTTTCCTCCAGACTCCGCCCCTTCTCCTCCAGAGCCCACCCCCTTTTCCTCCAGACTCCGCCCCTTCTCCTCCAGAGCCCGCCCCCTTCTCCTCTAGACCCCATCTCCTCTTCTAGAACTAGTCCCCTCCTTCTCATCCTCTAGAACTAGTCCCATCCTCCTCCTCTAGAACCAGTCCCCTCCTTCTCCTCCTCTAGAACCAGTCCCCTCTTCTAGAACCAGTCTCCTCCTCCTCCTCTAGAACCAGTCTCCTCCTCTTCTAGAACCAGCCCCCTCTTCTTCTAGAACCAGTCTCCTCCTTCTCCTCCTCCTCTAGAACCAGTCCCCTCCTTCTCCTTTAGAACCAGTCTCCTCCTCCTCTAGCACCAGTCCCCTCCTTCTCCTCCTCCTCTAGAACCAGTCTCCTCCTCTAGAACCAGTCTCCTCCTCCTCCTCTTCTAGAACCAGTCTCCTCCTCCTACTCTAGAACCAGTCTCCTCCTCCTCCTCTAGAACCAGTCTACTCCTTCTCCTCCTCCTCTAGAACCAGTCCCCTCCTTCTCCTCCTTCTCTAGAACCAGTCCCCTCCTCTAGAACCAGTCCCCTCCTCCTCCTCTAGAACCAGTCCCCTCCTCTAGAACCAGTCCCCTCCTTCTCCTCCTCTAGAACCAGTCTCCTCCTCTAGACCCCATATCCTCTTCTAGAACCAGTCCCCTCCTCCTCCTCTAGAACTAGTCTCCTTGTCTAGACCCCATCTCCTCTTCTAGAACCAGTCTCCTCCTTCTCCTCCTCCTCTAGAACCAGTCCCCTCCTCCAGAACCAGTCTCCTCCTCTAGAACCAGTCTCCTCCTCCTCTTCTAGAACCAGTCCCCTCTTCTAGAACCAGTCCCCTCTTCTAGAACCAGTCTCCTCCTTCTCCTCCTCCTCCTCCTCTAGAACCAGTCCCCTCCTCTAGAACCAGTCCCCTCCTTCTCCTCTAGAACCAGTCCCTTCCTTCTCCTCCAGAACCAGTCTCCTCCTCTAGAACCAGTCTCCTCCTCCTCCTCTAGAACCAGTCTCCTCCTCCTCCTCTAGAACCAGTCTCCTCCTCCTCCTCTAGAACCAGTCTCCTCCTTCTCCTCTAGAACCAGTCTCCTCCTTCTCCTCTAGAACCAGTCTACTCCTTCTCCTCCTCCTCTAGAACCAGTCCCCTCCTTCTCCTAATTCTCTAGAACAGTCCCCTCCTCTAGAACCAGTCCCCTCCTTCTCCTCTAGAACCAGTCCCCTCCTGTAGAACCAGTCCCCTCCTTCTCCTCTAGAACCAGTCCCCTCCTCTAGAACCAGTCCCCTCCTTCTCCTCCTCCTCCTCTAGAACCAGTCTCCTCCTCCTCCTCTAGAACTAGTCTCCTTGTCTATACCCCATCTCCTCTTCTAGAACCAGTCCCCTCCTTCTCCTCCTCTAGAACCAGTCCCCTCTTCTAGAACCAGTCTCCTCCTCCTCCTCCTCTAGAACCAGTCTCCTCCTCCTCTTCTAGAACCAGCCTCCTCCTCTTCTAGAACCAGCCCCCTCCTCTTCTAGAACCAGCCCCCTCTTCTTCTAGAACCAGCCCCCTCCTCTTCTAGAACCAGCCCCCTCTTCTTCTAGAACCAGCCCCCTCTTCTTCTAGAACCAGTCTCCTCCTTCTCCTCCTCCCCTAGAACCAGTCTCCTCCTTCTCCTTTAGAACCAGTCTCCTCCTCCTCTAGAACCAGTCCCCTCCTTCTCCTCCTCCTCTAGAACCAGTCTCCTCCTCTAGAACCAGTCTCCTCCTCCTCCTCTAGAACCAGTCTACTCCTTCTCCTCCTGCTCTAGAACCAGTCCCCTCCTTCTCCTCCTTCTCTAGAACCAGTCCCCTCCTCTAGAACCAGTCCCCTCCTCCTCCTCTAGAACCAGTCCCCTCCTCTAGAACCAGTCTCCTCCTCTAGGACCAGTCCCCTCCTTCTCCTCCTCTAGAACCAGTCTCCTCCTCTAGACCCCATATCCTCTTCTAGAACCAGTCCCCTCCTCCTCCTCTAGAACTAGTCTCCTTGTCTAGACCCCATCTCCTCTTCTAGAACCAGTCTCCTCCTTCTCCTCCTCCTCCAGAACCAGTCTCCTCCTCTAGAACCAGTCTCCTCCTCCTCTTCTAGAACCAGTCCCCTCTTCTAGAACCAGTCTCCTCCTTCTCCTCCTCCTCTAGAACCAGTCCCCTCCTCTAGAACCAGTCCCCTCCTTCTCCTCTAGAACCAGTCCCCTCCTCCTCTAGAACCAGTCCCTTCCTTCTCCTCCAGAACCAGTCCCTTCCTTCTCCTCCAGAACCAGTCCCTTCTTTTTCCTCCAGAACCAGTCCCTTCCTTCTCCTCCAGAACCAGTCCCTTCCTTCTCCTCCAGAACCAGTCTCCTCCTCCTCCTCTAGAACCAGTCTCCTCCTCCTCCTCTAGAACCAGTCTCCTCCTCTAGAACCAGTCTCCTCCTCCTCCTCTAGAACCAGTCTCCTCCTCCTCCTCTAGAACCAGTCTCCTCCTCCTCCTCTAGAACCAGTCTCCTCCTCCTCCTCTAGAACCAGTCTCCTCCTTCTCCTCTAGAACCAGTCTCCTCCTCCTCTAGAACCAGTCCCCTCCTTCTCCTAATTCTCTAGAACAGTCCCCTCCTCTAGAACCAGTCCCCTCCTTCTCCTCTAGAACCAGTCCCCTCCTCTAGAACCAGTCCCCTCCTCTAGAACCAGTCCCCTCCTTCTCCTCCTCCTCCTCTAGAACCAGTCTCCTCCTCCTCCTCTAGAACTAGTCTCCTTGTCTAGACCCCATCTCCTCTTCTAGAACCAGTCCCCTCCTTCTCCTCCTCTAGAACCAGTCCCCTCCTTCTCTAGAACCAGTCCCCTCCTCTAGACCCCATCTCCTCTTCTAGAACCAGTCCCCTCCTCCTCCTCTAGAACTAGTCTCCTTGTCTAGACCCCATCTCCTCTTCTAGAACCAGTCCCCTCCTTCTCTAGAACCAGTCCCCTCCTCTAGACCCCATCTCCTCTTCTAGAACCAGTCCCCTCCTCCTCTTCCTCCTCTAGAACCAGTCTCCTCCTCTAGACCCCTTCTCCTCCTCTAGAACGAGTCCCCTCCTTCTCCTCCTCCTTCTCCTCTAGACCCCATCTCCTCCTCTAGACCCCCCCTCTCCTTCTAGAACCAGTCCCCTCCTCCTCTAGAACCAGTACACTCCTCTAGACCCCGTCTCCTCTTCTAGAACCAGTCCCCCCTCCTCCTCCAGACCCCTCCTTTAGAACCAGTCCCCTCCTCTTCCTCTAGAACCAGTCCCCTCGTCTAGAACCAGTCCCTTCCTCCTCCAGACCTCTCCTCCTCTAGAACCAGTCCCCTCCTCCTCCTCTAGAACCAGTCCCCTTCTCCAGTCCCCTCCTCCCCCTCTAGAACCAGTCCCCCCTCCTCCTCCTCCTCCTCTAGACCCCGTCTCCTCCTCTAGAACCAGTCCCGTCCTCAAGACCCTGTCTCCTCTTCTAGAACCAGTCCCCCCTCCTCCTCTAAAACCAGTCCCTCCTCCTCCTCTAGAACCAGTCCCCTCCTCCTCTAGAACCAGTCCCCTCCTCCTCTAGAACCAGTACACACCTCTAGACCCCGTCTCCTCTTCTAGAACCAGTCCCCCCCCCTCCTCCTCCAGACCCCTCCTCCTCTAGTACCAGTCACCTCTTTCTCCAGACCCCACCCCTTCCTCCTTCTCCGCTAAACCCCGCCCCCTCACCTTCTCCAGGGCCTCCCTGACGACCCTCTCCGTCTCCCTCTTGTTGTCGGCCTTCATCATGTCCTTGACGTCGTTGAAGACCTTGGTGTACTTCTCGTGGCACATGTTCTGGCAGGCGGCGCCGTCGCTGCTGGTCTGCGTGCCGCGGTGCAGCGTCCGAGGCGAGCCGCCGCTCGGCTTCTTGGTCTGTGTGGACACCGACAGCTTCTCGGGCTGCAGCGGCGCCGAGGACGCCGGGATCTCCTGGCTGGAGCTCACGGCCTCCACCTCGGGCTCCGGGTCCTGGGGAGAGAGCATTTTATAGAACCGCTTCTACAGTACAATAACTATGATGAATATGATAGTAGTTCAATATGGAGGACGATGATTTATGTCCGTGTTTTTTTGTCCCCGTCTGATTGTTCGCAAAGTTGTTATGCTGTTATGTATTTTTATTTCTACTTATTTTTGTTGTTGTTGTTTTTTGGTGTCTAGTGATGTGAGGTAATGTGTAACTCTTAAAAACTTAAAATAAAATGAAAACCTGCTGTGATGTCGTCCTTTTATGTCCGTTTATGATCTTTTATGCAGTTATGTTGTTCCCGTTTTTATTTTATTTATTTGTTTTCAATTCCATTTGCTCTTTTTATTTTATTTTTATGTATTCATTGCCTTTATGGTAAGGTCCTTTTTTTTGTTATTTGGTATTTAAGTTATGTATGACTATACTTGCTTCTCTGTAGAGCACTTTATTTTTTTAAAAGGTGCCATAAAATAAAGTTATTATTATTATTATTATCATCATCATTATCGGGGCACAGACTGAAAGTCAGAGAAATGGATGCACACGGTCTCTGCAGGTCTCCTCAGATTTAATTATTAAATTTAATTAAATTTGTAATATCACAGTTTTCCTTTTCTCCCAGGAGAGCATAAGAATCATAAATTACTGACACAGTTTATCAAATTACAGCAACTTGACTTCCATGAAAATTTTTCATTTTTATAAATTATTATGAATTATTCTTATATTCTTATTATTAATAATGAATGTAGTTAATTAGCTTGTGAAATAAAAATAAAAAACAAGGACAATAAATTTCTTCTAAAAAACTTTCTTCTAAAAAGCTTTCAAAGTATTTGGAATATCTCGCAATCTAAACGCTGAGCAAATAGAGAAGAAAACATACAAACATATTCATCACATTCACAAACAACAACAAACAACAAATATCAACTCACGCTGACTTCTTCTTTGGGCTCGACCATTTGAGATCGACGACTTTTCTTGGCTTTCGGCTCCAGGCTGCTTTTGAGCTGGAAAAGGGGGAAGAAAAATAGATGTATTTATTTATTTTGTTGTTCTTATAAATATATACGTTTCAAAAATATATAAATATATATATATTTTTTAATAAATATACAAAATCCATCCAAAAGGAAAAGTGGCCACTTGGAAAAACCATTAAAAAAAGTATTTTAAACACCTTTTAAAACATAATAAAAGAATAGGTTTTCGCTTTCTGCCATTCTCTCCCAAAATCCTTTGGTTATTTCTACTTTGATATTCTATGTTTGCCATGATCATAAATAAAATACAATTTATTGAAGACAATTTTTAAAACCAACCACTTGTGGATGGTTTAAAAATAAAAGCTCCACGTTGTACTAACAATGTGCAGTTCAGCAACCAGGTGGCACCGTTATCTCTGCAGGATTTCAGTGTTCTGCTTCTGCAATACATTTCATGACTTTGTATAACTTCAATATTAACGAGTTTCATTAGAAGACACGTCGCATTAATCAGCTTTAAACCGATTTTAATGACAGAAGACAGAGAGGACCGTTTTACTGGAGACTTTGGGCTAAATCCACAAGAAGAGACGCTGCTGGTCCAAGTGCTGGACTGGTCTGACCCCACTTACCTGTCGGACCTGCTCGTTGCTGGTGGAGGAGATGCTGGACTCGGCTTCGTCGGTCCGCTCCAGCCTGTCCGTCCTCCCGCTGCCCTCCTCCTCCTCCTGCTGCTGCTGCTGCTGCTGCTGCTGGTTCTGCTGGTTCTGGTTCTGCTGCAGAGGCTGGGGTGACGGCGCGTTGGTTTCCTCCATCTTGGTTTTGAAAAAGCGGCCCTCCCGCAGGAAGCGCTGGTAGAGCTCCAACTCCTCGCACGCCTTCTTCCAGCCGCTGCTGCGCTTCACCTGCAGCTGCTGGATGCTCACCTTGATGTCCTGGATGTTGTCCGCGGGGATCCAGGCTCTGAGGAGGGAACACAGGGGAAGAACAGTGCTCGAGATTTACCAAGCAGCACTGCACCTGTTTCATTCGTTTCGGTCATTTGAAAAAGAAAAAAAAAACGTGTTTCCGTCTGTTTTGGGATGAAGTTTCAGCTTCACAAATGCTGCGAGAACAGCGGCAGTTAGGAAGCTAAACATGGAGGGACTTAGGACACAGGGGAATGTAGGTGGGTTTTTTTCACCTACATTCCCCTGGGTCCGAAGTCCCTCTATGTTTAGCTGCGACGGAGTTTCCTCTTGTGATAGTGGGCAAGCTTTACACAGCATGCTGTTCGGGAGTGTAATTTATTTATTTTTCACAATTATTAGTGTTACAAATTGTTTATGTGTCACAAACTGTTGTGTTGTGATGTTTCACCTGTTAAAGAGCATTAGTTGTTGTTATAAAGTTTTAACCATGACTAAAGTTATAACCATGACTGTTCTGGACATTAATGAATGAATGAATAAATAAAGACGCCCTCTAGTGGTGAGGACGTGCTCACCTCTGGTGCTGGTGGCCGAAGAAGCGGACGTCCACCTGGGTCTCGTCCCGCTGAAGGACCTTAGCCGGCCAGTAGCCGAACCCCTTCATCTTGGCCCACACCAGGTCATGGTTGGGGGTCTGCAGAGGACAGACAGACAGACGGAAACACACACAGACAGACACATGCACACGCACGCACGCACACACACACACACACACACACACACACACACACACACACACACACACACACACACACAATTTGTCACATTTTAGTTCTTCAGTCTAAAATTTGTCAGAATCCCCGTCCCACAAAAAAAGCAAGTTTGAACTTTTAGCTAAAACTGTTCTATAACGAGATCTCACCACTTCTCATCAATAGAGCGACAGAAACAAGAAGAGTTGTGTTGTTGTGTTGTACTCACACAGGGGTAACAGAACCAGTTGTCTGGCCGGGCGTTGGACAGGTAGAAACAGTTCTTACACAGCAGCAGCTCATTCAACTGGGAGGGAAAAAGAGATGGAACGAGGGAGAGGAGAAAGAGAGAGGAGGAAGAGTTCAATGTGATTCAAATCAAAAGGAGACGAGGCCGATGAGTCAGGAGGTCTTTTTAAAAACTAAAAACCAGCTCCGTCCAACACGAGGACGCTCGACGTGAACGTGCGGCAAAAGAAATGCGTTTAAAACATTTTTTTTTTAAAAGGGAAACGTGTAGTCATGTGGTCGCGGCCTGAATGTCAGGGCTCCGAACCTGTGTGTGCGCGCGCGTGTGTGTGTATGTGTGTCTGTCTGCATGCATGTGTCTGTGCATATGTGTGTGTGTTACCTCGTGGCACGTGTCGCTGAAGAGCAGCCGTGCGATCTCCGCCTGGTCGCTGTGAACTGACACGAGGGGAAAAGCAAGAAAAAAAGAGACAAAACGGTCAACTTCAACACGACAATCAATGACACAAAAAAACTTGTTTTTCTTAAATATCCTGTTTTGTTTTTTCCCGTCTACTTGCTCATTTGGCTCGTTCTGAAATCATATTCAGCAGACAAATAAATACTAAAATGACCAATAATAATATAAATAATAAATAAATGCACGCATGAACTGTCCCACGTATTTATTTATTATTTATATTATTATTGGTCATTCAATGCGTTTCGGATGTGTTTATTCATAGTTAATTTATCTAGAAGGGAATTAAAGTTAGATTTTGATCACCAGTGGGCGGAAAAAGATTTATGTATTTTAAATGTAAACTTGTTTTCCCAGAAATCATTGCATTTCCCAGGAGAATTGACCAAAAGCTCAAACGACAAATTTTCCTAATACAACAAGTCTAAAAATGTAAAAAGATTTTTTTTTTTTTTTTTTTTTTAAAGATTCACAACATAAGTCTTCTTTCTAAATATTCTGCATGAATCTAATAAAAAGCTGATTTTAATAAAAAAACAAAATCTGATAAGTCACTTTATTCAAATTAAGGATTTAGTTTTCGGTTTTTAAAATATGATACTGAAATAAAACGAGACCTGAAGGACATCGGTTCCGGTCCGACTGGGATCTGAACCACATGCTAAAGCTCTGACTCACCTCCATACAAGATGGCCGTGTTGTGAACAATCAGCTGAGCATCGGCTTTGAACTCCTCAAAGTTTTTATACTTTCCTTCAGCCAAGTTCTAAGAGAGAGAGAGAGAGAGGAGAGAGGGAGGAGAAACAGAGAGAGAGACAGTCAAGCATACAGAGAGAGAAAGTACAAAGAAGTCTAATCACATGCTGGGAGTGTGTGTGTGTGCGTGCGTGTGCGTGTGTGCGTGTGTATTGTGCTTTGTTGTCCAGCAGAGGGCAGTCTCCTTTTTTTTAAAGTCTGTACGTTCAGCGAGTATTTTGATACATTGACATTTCTTTAAAGTTGTTAAACTAGAAAGAGTGTGTGTGTTTGTGGCGCAGGGATGTTTAACTCAAACAAATCATGATATAAATAAAATGTTACCTCGTGGATGTTCGAGACCTCCAGCGCCGTGTGGATCAGCCGTTTGTACATGGGATGTCTCGTGTCTTTGCCTTTCTTGTTCAGGTCCACTGCCTGCAGAGGAGGGATGTGATCAATACACTTTATAGGGGGGGATTTGATACCTTTTTCATTTATATAGACCAGAGGAGTCGCCCCCTGGTAGTCAGGAGAGAGAATGCAGGTGGCTCTGGGTAGAAATATATATATGGTTGTTCTCACCCTCTCCTTCATACGCTGGACGATGAAACGAAGGTATTTACTCATCTCCTGCTTGTTTAGAATCTTCTTTTTACTGCCCTGCAGGACAGAGAGGAGTAAAGTTGAGTAAAGTCTGATCTGAAACCTGTAACCCAAACACTCGTGTACACAGTTAAAATGTATATTCATAACAGCTCAATGCAATGCCAGAAACACACACCTGGCAGAAGAGGCAGGAAGCGAAAAGAGGAACCGGGAAGGAATAAAGACGACGACAGCCAAAAACAGAGCTAAAAATAATCAAGAATAATATTTTTTGGGCCGTCTATATCAGGCGTCCATGTTGGCATAAAGCTTACAGTGAAACCAGATGGTAAATACAAGCTCCTTTATAGCACAGACATTGGTTTAAATGACAAATATTTACACTACCAACACATTTTATTTGTGTTTCAGCTCTAAAAAAAAAATTAAAAATAAACTGATTTCTTAAATGAAAAACAAAACTCTTCTCTGGGAGAAAAAGAGAAACTGTCAACTCAGCAAGATTTCTGCAGGAGAAACCAGACTTACTGGTCTCTGTTATTACAGAAAGGTTATTACACATGAGCACGACCAAGACTTCAGACAAAGAGGCACAAATAAATCCAAAATTAAGAAGGAAGAACTAAAGATAAAGAAACTGCTGCTCAAAGAGGGTTTCCATATTTTCTAAAACGATGCTTTAAAAACATATTTTTCTAGTTTACTAAGACGAATAAACATCTGATCCAAAAGGTCTAGTAAACCTGACGGCATTTCAAAGATATCGAACTCTGAAGCAATGACAAAAGGGCTTTTTTCCCTTTTCAGAAAAAGTATGAAAAATTAATAAATAAATATACACAACAGACATGTAATAGCGCGCACACACACACACTTCAGGGTTCATACACATGTTGACCAATGGATTTCCATGACTTTTCACAAAATTTCCATGACCAAACATTTTGTGAAATCTGGGAGTAAACATGAAAAAGTGAGTAAATGTAGTATTTAAACTAACAATGAGAATTCAAAGCATACAGTAAACCTTAAATGACACAAATGAATGAGAGACAATAGTTTGATTAAAAGAATAAACATTTATATAGATGCCTGTATGTATGCCTGCTTAGCGTCTTTCTTTTAAAAGCATATTAATTATTTCAAACTCAGCGTAAATGAACGTCATGAACACATGTAAATCCACTCGTGAAACATCACAACTTTATTAAAGGCTGTGAGTTCTTCTGGTGTTCCACAGGGTTCAATCATAGGTCCTCTCATTTTATATTTACATGTCGTCTTCAGATCAAATTATGTTTAAAACACAACTTCAGTCTACATTATGTTGCTGATAATATGTGATTATTGAGGCCATTAAATTACAGTAATCATGTTGGCTGGTTTATTACATCCAGGCCTGGAAATCACCATGTTAAACTCCATGACTGTTCCAGGTTTTCCATGACCGCAAGATCCCTGCTACTTACCCTGCAGACGGCGCACTGCCAGGGCGAGCCTCCGTCTCTGGGTTTGAAGTCCTCCGACAGACACTTGAGGTGGTAAACCCGGAAGCAGTTGTCGCACGAGAGGACGTCGCCCGGCAGGTGACACTCGAAGCAGTACCAGTCGTGGCTCTCCGCCTCCCACTCCTGCTGCAGGGCGAGACAAGTCTGTGTGAGGAGAAGGCAAGCTTCTTCATCCTCAATTCTTAATTAAAACAAGCTCCGATTGGACTTCTGGGTGTTAAAACTTAATTAGTTAAATGTCTAGGCTTTGAATGATCACTGATGCTTTTTCAAATCTCTCCTGGAATTATTATTATAAAAAAATGTACTTTCCTTCTGAATGTACATATGTAATTATAGCAATTAAAGCATTAAATAAGGGGAACGTTATAGAAAAAAGAATAAGCGTCACCACGCTGGCCGTAGCAACTGCAGCATGTGCTGACAACATGGAGTCCATAGATTAGCTTTTTCGATAATAATAATAATAATAATAATAATAAGCTAAGATAATAAGCTTTTTCAATAATAATAATAATAATAATAATAATAATAACAACAACAAGCTAAGATAATAAGCTTTTTCCGCTTTCTTCTCGTGGAGCAAACAAAATAAATCTGCACCGAGTCGTTCTCGTACAGATGTGGCAGGACTCGTTTTATAAATGTCTTTATTTCTCAAAGAAATCGTTAAAAAGGTGTTGGAATTAGAACTTGATTTAATTAAATTAAATTGTTGCATTGATACAATTGTACTTTGCTTCCAGGAGACTATTTGATGCAAAGATTTGCACTTTAGCACAAATGTCACAAAGCAGTGCGTTGTTGGTTTAAATGTGAAATTGCAATAAAAAAAAGAAAATAGCCTGTTCCTAAAAATCTATGAATAATCTCAATATTATTAATAATAATAATAATAATAATAATAATAAATATATATACATACATATATATATATATATACATATATATATATACATATATATATATATATATATACATATATATATATATATATATATATATATATACATATATATATATATATATATATATATATATATATATATATATATATATATATATATATATATATATATATATATATATATATATATATATATACATATATATATATACATATATATATATATATATATATATATATATATATATATATATAATTTTTTTTTTGTATTTGTATTTTTTGTATAAAAAAAAAATATATATGTATATATATATATTAATAATATTGAGATTATTCATAGATTTTTAGGAACAGGCTATTTTCTTTTTTAAATAAATTTATATATATCATTTTGCAGCCCTAAACAGACACGTGTTGCAGTAATAGTTTTCATTCAGGTGTTCAAGTGAAGGGCTCAACGACAGGAAGTATGAATAGCTATTAACCCGCCACGAGTCCACTCCTCCCACTCCTCCCACTCCTCCCACTCCCCGTCTGGAGCGACTCGGTGGGGGAGATAAAAGAACGTTGGTGTGCTGCGTGTTGGGATTGAGCAGAAAGAAGCTCGCTGGAGGAGCATCTCGACGAGGGGAAAGATTCTTTCTAAATTGGTCGCATAGAAGACTTTCATAAGAACGGGCCACGAGAGCCGACTAGAGTCAATCCTTTCCCGCCCGCGGGGCGCGAGAACCGACCGTGAAAGACAGCGGCTGACGATTTCAATAATTAAAGCTCTTCTACGTGTGATTTTACTCTGAAAATCCAGCCGAGGTACCTTTAAAAAAGGACTTGTACTTTTTCAACAACAATTAGCATTAGATAACGCCTCATTTGCATAGTTATAAATAACATTTTAGAAAACGAAATTAAATTAAAGTAATCACTTGGCACCTTTATGGCGATATCTACTAGGTCTTTTTTGGGAGGGATATGGATAGAATATTCTAATCACGATTATTAGAAATCTGCAAAATCTAAGAACATTTAGAAATTAACTGAATAATTACTGATGGATAAAATAGCAAAACATTTTGGATTTACCTTGGTTCCCTCAGCTCTGGGATCCTGTGAAGTGATTTGGAGAGAAGAGTTTAAGTCTGCTGCTCACAAGAACACTAAACAATCATATACATATCATATGGTGACGCCACAAAAAACAACAACAACAACAACAACAACAACAACCGCATGATCAAATTATGGTCGGCGTTAATGGATTGCTGCGTTAACGCATTTGATAACGCGTTAACGTGCCCAGCCCTAATGTATGTGTGTACAAACACACACACACAAAAACATGGGGACATATTTTGACATCAATTTATTTTTGGCTTTTTTCTATCACATTTAACAGGCATTTTTTTCAGTTTTCTGATGTTATATTATAAATGATGACTACGATCAACCGATCGAGAATAATAATTTGTGCAGCGCTTCAAAGTTCTGATAAATGTTGGAACGAAGAGTCAAGCTTTGAGTAGCTAGAATGATATTTCTTGTTCAGTGTGCATTTGCTAAAACTACAGAAAAAAAAAATCAAAAATCCCATCATGTTGGCCGTTAGAGGAGAAAGCAACTTGATTTAGTTCTTAGCTAACAAGTTTCCACCATTCAGTTCTATGGGAAAGGTTGGACTTCCAGTGATTGCTTTAATAAATAAAATAAATACACTTTATTTTAAGAGTATTACAATAAAATAAAATCCCTTTATTTTAAGAGTATTAAAATAAAATACAAAACACTTTATTTTAAAATAAATAAATAAATAAAATAAATAAACTCACCATCTCTTCCCCGGGCAGCCAGTATCCTTCCTGCTCGATGCCGGCCTTGGTGCCTTTGCAGCCAACAGTCAGGGTCTCCACCACCAGGCCGTCCTTCACCGCCAGGCTCAGCTGCCGGGCCGTCTCCTTCGGGTGCATGCTGAAGGTACGGCTCAGGTACCTGGCAGGCGGCGGCGGAGAACCAATTGAGCCATGAGCATATGGTAGCCATTTTTATTTTCATTACATTTTACATTGAAATGGTTGCTCAAGATGCTTCAACACAGTCGTGAAATAGTCACGAAATGCAATCTGTTGGTTTCATGTACAGGGAAACAAATTGTCTGTTTTTTTTGTGGAAAAAAATAATAATCCAAACAACTTTTTATGTCTACCCAAAAAACTAAAGTTAAGACAAAAAAACAACAATTATTTAGGCTACAGTTGGGCTTAAAATAACTACATAGACTTAGGTTTAGGCAACAACAACCACCAACAGTCTGGTTTAGGCAACAACAACAACAACAGTCTAGTTTAGGCAACAACAACACCACCAACAGTCTGGTTTAGGCAACACCAACAGTCTGGTTTAGGCAACAACAACCACCAACAGTCTGATGTAGGCAACAACAACCACCAACAGTCTGGTGTAGGCAACAACAACCACCAACAGTCTGGTGTAGGCAACAACAACCACCAACAGTCTGGTGTAGGCAACAACAACCACCAACAGTCTGGTGTAGGCAACAACAACCACCAACAGTCTGGTGTAGGCAACAACAACCACCAACAGTCTGGTGTAGGCAACAACAACCACCAACAGTCTGGTGTAGGCAACAACAACCACCAACAGTCTGGTTTAGGCAACAACAACCACCAACAGTCTGGTGTAGGCAACAACAACCACCAATAGTCTGGTGTAGGCAACAACAACCACCAACAGTCTGGTGTAGGCAACAACAACCACCAACAGTCTGGTTTAGGCAACACCATCACCAACAGTCTGGTTTAGGCAACAACATCACCAACAGTCTGGTAGAGGCAACAACATCACCAACAGTCTGGTAGAGGCAACAACATCACCAACAGTCTGGTAGAGGCAACAACATCACCAACAGTCTGGTAGAGGCAACAACATCACCAACAGTCTGGTTCAGGCAACAACATCACCAACAGTCTGGTTCAGGCAACAACATCACCAACAGTCTGGTAGAGGCAACAACATCACCAACAGTCTGGTTCAGGCAACAACATCACCAACAGTCTGGTAGAGGCAACAACATCACCAACAGTCTGGTAGAGGCAACAACATCACCAACAGTCTGGTAGAGGCAACAACATCACCAACAGTCTGGTTCAGGCAACAACATCACCAACAGTCTGGTTCAGGCAACAACATCACCAACAGTCTGGTAGAGGCAACAACATCACCAACAGTCTGGTAGAGGCAACAACATCACCAACAGTCTGGTAGAGGCAACAACATCACCAACAGTCTGGTTCAGGCAACAACGTCACCAACAGTCTGGTAGAGGCAACAACATCACCAACAGTCTGGTAGAGGCAACAACATCACCAACAGTCTGGTTCAGGCAACAACATCACCAACAGTCTGGTTCAGGCAACAACATCACCAACAGTCTGGTAGAGGCAACAACATCACCAACAGTCTGGTTCAGGCAACAACATCATCAACAGTCTGGTTCAGGCAACAACATCACCAACAGTCTGATTCAGGCAACAACACCACCACCAACAGTTTGATTCAGGCAACAAAACCAGTTGTTTTGCTCTGACTGTCACGTGGTTTCATTTCATTTGCTTGTCCACCACAGTAAAGCTACTAATTAACTTTCCATTGGTATTATTTTCATGCACAAAAAAAAGAGAGAAAGATTTGTGTCGAAAAAACCAGATTGCCTACCGTGAAACCAGCGCTAACGAGCATCCGTGGTCATCAGCACACATTACTTGGGACCTGACCAACAACACCCCAATGCTCCATAAAATACATTAACATACCCAGGATACACATTAGAGACATGTTAAAAATTACAGCAGAGGGACTTTCTCTTCTGGTTTCTCCTCCAACGCGATCCACCATTTCAAATGAAGGCCCGTTGGAGTCCTGCCGCTGCCGACGGGCACCGAACGCCTCGGCTCAAGGTCGCGTAGTTAAACGTGTATGAAAGAATGCATATTAAAAAAAGAATACATATCTTTGTGAGTTCTATTGATGGAGTACAGCGTTAATCTTTAGTGTGTGTTATTATTTTTACAGCTGGTTAAACACATAGCAGGTTCTGTCAATCAGCACATTGGTTAATGATGAACTAATTGGCTCCACGCAGCACGACTGCCGTGCCGTGGACTCCCGCCAAATGAGAAGGTTACTGTTCATTCTCGTCACGCGAGAGAGGGCGCTTCATTTATCCACCACCGCCTGTCACTGACTTTAGTCTCCTCCATTTCCACAAAGACATCAAGGCCAGTTTAGCGAAATTAAGCTCCAGTGCGACTGGAAACCGTGTGTGTGTGTGTGTGTGTGTGTGTGTGTGCTGAGGCTATCCGTTGCAATGCGCTGCATACTGTTGCCATGACAACAGCCGCCAGGGTATTGATTTGGCAAGCAGCCGGCCCCTCAAGGTGCTCACCACGTACGAGATGCGTTTCATTTGCTCCACCCGCCGTAGTCGCCTTCCTATTTGCATAGTTTGAACAACGCGAGACTCACGACACAGATTAAAAAACATTATGAAAAAATAAAACATGTTCAAAGAATCGTGACACCGTAAGCGGCTGCGTTACAGCTGACTTCATGGTAAGAAAGGCAACGAGTGGTTAGGCATTGATTGCCGTCCTGGTTCTGAACAGCTGAGTCTCTGCAGCCAACAACGGGGCAATCGATGAGTCGCTGATTAATAAATAATAATAAAAATCTGCATTCTACTCTTGACGCTCGATCCATTGCTCAAGTCATTCATCAAGCAAAAAATTTATTAAAAAATACCAAACATTCTCCGGCTCCAGATTCTCAAAAGTGAGTTTTTACTGCTCTTCCCCGTTTTATCACCTTGCGAGTTGAATATATTTGATAAAAACAGCAATTTGAAGACGTCATTCAGGCCATAAATTTATAACCTCACGTAGAAAAAGAAGATGATGATTTTTCAAAAGATCTGCAGACACAATGCAGGGCCGAGAAACGACTCATATTGCGCAACACGTCGGTGCAAGTAACGACACGTTTGTGCGGGTCGTCGCCGAGCGGATCACTTGAAACCCTTTGAGGGAATACCTGGCTCCAGGACACGAGTACGCGGGCCAAAACCTTTGTATCGAGTAAAGATCCCTTCCAGAAAAGAATTCCTCCCGGTGAAAAAAGTGAGCTGAGACGCACCGATTACTCAACTCTCAGCGTTCGTGACGCCGCCCACTCTCTTGTCACTTTATGTTGCCCGGCAAAAAAATGTAAAAATAAAAACAGCTTGCAGAGTTTACGGAGAGTTAAATCCAGTGAAGCTGGCGCGAGGCGATCACGTGGCCCACTCGTGATCAGAGTTAAAAATCAGGGTTAAAAACCTACATTGAGTAAATAGATATTCTAAATAGATGCAATGAAGTATCAGTTTACGAAAAATTAGAACCACCATTGTGGAGGTTGGTTCATGTCCTTCTGCCGGATACACCGACAGTCTTTGTGCATATCTACGACACAAAAGAGTCCCTCTAAAGCCTAAAAACCAAGAAGCCTCAAGGTCTCACCTGGTAGATGGTTGAGGATTGAAATGGCGTGAATACTAATGCGACAGCACTCACCTTAAATATCATAATAACAGCAAAATATCACGTTAAATATAAAAAATAGGATGTACAACTGTGTATTTATGTGGTATGTGAACGTCTTCCAGGCCCTTTTCCCCAAATGAAATATTTGATGAATAAATAAATAAATATCCTCTGATTTCATTGTTTTTACGTTCCATAATGCTTAATGTTGTGGTGTAAATGTAACAGGCCTTTCTCTTTGTTTACGTATGTTTTACGTCTCCACGCTTCCACTGGTAACCCCGTGTTTAACATCACACTGCAATGAATTGTGGGTAATTCCCTTAGACAAAGTCTGCATCTGATGCCGACTTATGGAAAAGGTTCACGGCGGACTCAAAATGTCGGCCAGACTCAAACGCTCGACGATTAGAATGCGGGGACGAAACTAAACCCTCTCCGAGTCCACGTTCCTTCACAGCTCGTTTTTGTTTGTGCGCCCTCTGGTGTTTCGGAGAATAATGCAGCGCACAACAGAGAATAAACGCATCCACACACACACCATGACAGAGACACATCCTCAGATCCGTCGTGTCCGTGATGATTTAACTTACTTGGAGATCCTGTCCATGTTTGCGATTTGTTTCTGGTTGCGGACGACCTCGATGGCCGCCCACACATACTGGACCACCTTGGGGTCCGCCTGCCTCTTCTTCACCACGCGCGACAGGATTTCCTTATTCATCTCAACTGTAGGGGGAGGGGCAAAGGAAAAATAAATAAATAAACCAGCAGATGTCATTTTCTTTTGTTCTGTGACTGAAAAGATACCGAAATCACAGATTTGAGGATTTGTAACAGAACTATTTATAGTGTCACTTGTGTAACAATGTGTGTAGCAATAGTGTGTAGTAATATTTGTGTTTCTTTGCTGGCCTGCAAGAGACCGTCTATAATAGTGGTTCTCAACCTTTTTTCAGTGATGTACCCCCTGACCCATGCAAAGCATTTTTCGTTGAAAGAAAGATGTAATATACAGCGCTGTGCCATCAGTGTCTGGTTTAATATAGAGTATATACAATTCAGTTTGTGAATTTACGCTCAAATTTTATTGAATATTTATTAAATAACTTTTTTAATATATAAAAAAATAATTTGAGAACCACTGGTCTATAAGAACAATCAGCAGTACGTCTTACATATAAAAGCAATAATCACATAAAATTGTAATTTTGATTTTAAAAGAGAAAAGGTTCTTGTTGTTCATTTGGAGCGCACAAATAATCCACGAATAATGCACCAGGAGATAAACCCGAGGTCTGGTCAACTCAATGTAAAAATAATATATATAAATAGATATTTTTAATTGTCCAAATTATATTTTACAAGCAAATATAACGACAAACTTTCCCCAGAACTGTGATTTCTTTACAGATTGAATCACATCAACATTTATAAACTGCCAGTCGCATTTTGTGTTACACCTTTCACTAAGTTACAGGTCTTGTTTTATTCTTTTGTGATGTCATCTGATTATTATCATGAGACAAAAATAATAATATTCTGTTCTCCGAGAGCAAACGAGTCTTTGAGAGATTACTGCCCGTCGAGCACGATCAGATTCGATACAACCACTTCACACTTTTGTCATTTTTTGCACGCTTTGTCCAAATATTCAGACTGCTGTGCAATAAGCACTTTGAATAATCAAACCAATGTTCTTAGTGTTGCATAAAAAAAGGTCATAATAACATGGGAGAAATTAAAACTATTTTTAATGATTTTTTTTGTTTTGCCATTTCAGATTGCATTTTCCTGGAGCGTCTTCAGTTGTTGTGGATATACTTGTAAAGCAAAACAATGAACATGTTTCTGATGTTTCAAATGTTTTGTACTTGAGTTCTTGGAAACCAACGTGTGAGGTAGCTTTGACCTTTGTTGCGGCCACGGATGATCTACTTCCAGTCAAACTAAAGCATCACACACCTTTCTGCTGCAGACATTACATATCTGAGCCCCATTTATTTAAAACGTGTAAGCTACATTCCTGCTGCCGAGCATCGATTACATATCAGACGTACATCTATCGTGTCCTGTTGTCACTCAGAGGACAGTCTTAACGGGACATTTCCCCTTGGGGGACGTGTGGAGATCAGAACAAATAGTCGTGGGGAGCTGGACACTCAGAAAAGAGAATATGACAAAAAGACTCCTTAAGAGACCTTCAAAGGTATTTTATTTATAATACCGGCTGCCTCTTAACCATGGTGCACAGCCCTGGCCTTCCCCGAATATCTTCAAATCCAATTAGACGCGGTCCTCCTCTTAACCATCCATGAAACTTAAGATGTCACTTTCATAAATCGCAGGCAAAAGCGAACCATAATAAAGCCCGGAGCACATTTAATGCGAAGGAGGAGGCTTTGTGTGAGGACGCTTCATCTTCACACTTTTCTCACTCGTTCAAAAAACATGTGAGAAACATATTATACACAGAACAGGTGGGCAAGGAATGTAGACGTGAAGTTTATACGTTATGGGATCATCTTTGAACGTAGCATTTCATTCTTTATTTTGCTCTTTCCTAGCCTTATGGACACAAATCTGCCGTTAAAGTCACATGTTGGACTCGCATCATGCGCTCACTGTCAACATCTGGATTCTTTAATATGACCGAATCGCCCATCTCTATTAGAGTTATTATTCGGGTGCGTTTAATGCTTCAAAATTGAGTCGTTTCTTTCAGAGTTTAAACATGTTATAAGATGATGCTGGACAAAATAAATGTACAAATCGGGAAGAAACTGCCAAAATAAAAACACACTTTTCAGACATTGCAAATTCTGAAGGAGTTTAATTAATTAATTCCGGCCAAAAGATAATTTAATAAATAAAAAGGTGTTTGCTGTGTCTGTGATATTTAAAGTTCAGGTGAGTTGATCACATGTTTTCACCCATGTTTTGGAGTTCATAAGCGTCACACAGGTCGCGCTGCAGACGTCACAACAAAGCAGCCAGGTGAGCCACTCCGGATACCTGTGCACGCACGGTACCCCTCTGCCTCTCCACAGAGCTCACACGTACACGTGCACCCCAAATCAATTAGGCAAGGTGTGCGACACCGGAGCCAATTAGTGAAGACGCGTGGTTTGCACACACAAAAAAGGCTACCAGGGGCCAAACGGTGAGACAACACGCCGCCGCAGCACACACACCCACGTGACCCCCACGCTCGCACCTCGACATCAACCGTCACGTTTATAAGCACCTCGTAGATTGGTCCCAACAAAGAGGGGGCTTTTTGGTCGTGGAAGGCCAGCAGGGTTAGCACGCTAAGCTAACGGCCGAAACCAAGAGCGCTGCTAGCTTACGCGGTCACGTAGCTCACTTGTGGGCTCACCTGGGTGATAACCAGCACCGGGGCGACACGCTGGCGGTCGTTCCGGCTGCTCCCTGAGCCTTCCGCCCGCCAACTAACCGGGGCTCCCTGCTCGTTTTGTTTTGGAGGAGGGCGC
Organism: Taurulus bubalis; assembly: GCF_910589615.1. NCBI lineage: Eukaryota > Metazoa > Chordata > Actinopteri > Perciformes > Cottidae > Taurulus > Taurulus bubalis. Next base: position 42,450,126 of record NC_136589.1, on the reverse strand, counting down.
CATGTTCCCGGCTAAGCTAACACCTAGCTTGCTAGCTAGCGAGCTAGTAGGTGTTGTCACTGAAGGAGCGCGCGCCGTTTCTTCCGCCCCCTCGCCCAAAAAAACAACTCACCTTTTGCTTTATGGTGTACCGACACGCGGCGGCGGCTTCTGCAGGAAATCCGCAAAGGATTGAGGGGTGAGGCGGCTCACATGAGTCTGTCTCCCGGCTGTGGAAGCTGTCCAGCTGGAGGTAAACACAGAACCCTCTCGGCGGGTGGAGGTACTGCGAGGGTATGACCCGCCCTACTCTGCCTCTGATTGGCTGGTAAATGTTGCCAGCGCTGGTCGGATTGGTTGGGGAAGGTATGACCCGCCCTACTCTGCCACTGATTGGCTGGTAATTGTTGCCTGCACTGGTCGGATTGGATGGGGAAGTTATGACCGGCCCTACTCTGCCTCTGATTGGCTGTTCAGTGTTGCCTGCGCTGGTCGGATTGGTTGGAGGATTAGTTTAAGAGCATTAAGGTAAGCCAATCAGAGGAAGAGTAGGGCGGGGCCATGCCTTGGCTGTATTGGTATTCATTCAAGTCCTTTACAGCAATTAATAATTCACATATCAATCTTTTTTTTTTTTTTTAACTGTTGTTTCTTCATAAATACTTGAAGACTTTTTTTCTTACTTAAAAACATATTTTACTATAACAATAGTTATAATATATAACTATTATACAGTGGTGTATAGTAACGAAGTAGAAATACTTCGTTCCTGTACTTACTGTGTAAGTAGTTGTTTTGGATATCTGTACTCTACTTTACTATTTATATTTCTGTTTACTTTTACTTTTACTTCACTACATTTTGCAAAGAAAACTGGTACTTTTACTCCAATACATTTCCCCTGAAACCTTTGTTACTCGCTGCAAAATCAAATCTATCTTTTAGAAGAAAAAAAATGCACATCCGGGACTGGACTCCACCAAGCAGATTTTGCGAATCACAATATTATGCATTTTCCCTCCACATCCTCTAGTCCAGCGCTCCCAAACCTTTATTGCGCCACGGACCGGTTACGTGAAGACAATATATTCACGGACCGGGTCCGACCGCGGAGAGACGGGAGACAACGACACCCGACGTGTGTTCGTTATGTCCAGCCTACTGACTCTACTCCTAACTAAACCTTTAGTCCAGTCAACTGACTCTACTCCTAACTAAACCTTTAGTCCAGTCTACTGACTCTACTCCTAACTAAACCTTTAGTCCAGCCTACTGACTCTACTCCTAACTAAACCTTTATGTCCAGTCTACTGACTCTACTCCTAACTAAACCGTTATGTCCAGTCTACTGACTCTACTCCTAACTAAACCTTTAGTCCAGTCTACTGACTCTACTCCTAACTAAACCGTTATGTCCAGTCTACTGACTCTACTCCTAACTAAACCGTTATGTCCAGTCTACTGACTCTACTCCTAACTAAACCTTTAGTCCAGTCTACTGACTCTACTCCTAACTAAACCTTTAGTCCAGCCTACTGACTCTACTCCTAACTAAACCTTTAGTCCAGTCTACTGACTCTACTCCTAACTAAACCGTTATGTCCAGTCTACTGACTCTACTCCTAACTAAACCTTTAGTCCAGTCTACTGACTCTACTCCTAACTAAACCGTTATGTCCAGTCTACTGACTCTACTCCTAACTAAACCTTTAGTCCAGCCTACTGACTCTACTCCTAACTAAACCTTTATGTCCAGTCTACTGACTCTACTACTAACTAAACCGTTATGTCCAGTCTACTGACTCTACTCCTAACTAAACCTTTAGTCCAGTCTACTGACTCTACTCCTAACTAAACCTTTATGTCCAGTCTACTGACTCTACTCCTAACTAAACCTTTAGTCCAGCCTACTGACTCTACTCCTAACTAAACCTTTAGTCCAGTCTACTGACTCTACTCCTAACTAAACCGTTATGTCCAGTCTACTGACTCTACTCCTAACTAAACCTTTAGTCCAGTCTACTGACTCTACTCCTAACTAAACCGTTATGTCCAGTCTACTGACTCTACTCCTAACTAAACCTTTATGTCCAATCTACTGACTCTACTCCTAACTACACCTTTAGTCCAGTCTACTGACTCTACTCCTAACTAAACCGTTATGTCCAGTCTACTGACTCTACTCCTAACTAAACCTTTAGTCCAGTCTACTGACTCTACTCCTAACTAAACCGTTATGTCCAGTCTACTGACTCTACTCCTAACTAAACCGTTATGTCCAGTCTACTGACTCTACTCCTAACTAAACCTTTAGTCCAGTCTACTGACTCTACTCCTAACTAAACCTTTAGTCCAGTCTACTGACTCTACTCCTAACTAAACCTTTAGTCCAGTCTACTGACTCTACTCCTAACTAAACCGTTATGTCCAGTCTACTGACTCTACTCCTAACTAAACCTTTATGTCCAGTCTACTGACTCTACTCCTAACTAAACCTTTAGTCCAGTCTACTGACTCTACTCCTAACTAAACCTTTAGTCCAGTCTACTGACTCTACTCCTAACTAAACCTGTAGTCCAGTCTACTCCTAACTAAACCTTTAGTCCAGTCTACTGACTCTACTCCTAACTAAACCTTTAGTCCAGTCTACTGACTCTACTCCTAACTAAACCTTTATGTCCAGTCTACTGACTCTACTCCTAACTAAACCTTTAGTCCAGTCTACTGACTCTACTCCTAACTAAACCGTTATGTCCAGTCTACTGACTCTACTCCTAACTAAACCTTTATGTCCAGTCTACTCCTAACTAAACCTTTAGTCCAGTCTACTGACTCTACTCCTAACTAAACCGTTATGTCCAGTCTACTGACTCTACTCCTAACTAAACCTTTATGTCCAGTCTACTCCTAACTAAACCTTTAGTCCAGTCTACTGACTCTACTCCTAACTAAACCGTTATGTCCAGTCTACTGACTCTACTCCTAACTAAACCTTTAGTCCAGTCTACTGACTCTACTCCTAACTAAACCGTTATGTCCAGTCTACTGACTCTACTCCTAACTAAACCTTTATGTCCAATCTACTGACTCTACTCCTAACTACACCTTTAGTCCAGTCTACTGACTCTACTCCTAACTAAACCGTTATGTCCAGTCTACTGACTCTACTCCTAACTAAACCTTTAGTCCAGTCTACTGACTCTACTCCTAACTAAACCGTTATGTCCAGTCTACTGACTCTACTCCTAACTAAACCGTTATGTCCAGTCTACTGACTCTACTCCTAACTAAACCTTTAGTCCAGTCTACTGACTCTACTCCTAACTAAACCTTTAGTCCAGTCTACTGACTCTACTCCTAACTAAACCTTTAGTCCAGTCTACTGACTCTACTCCTAACTAAACCGTTATGTCCAGTCTACTGACTCTACTCCTAACTAAACCTTTATGTCCAGTCTACTGACTCTACTCCTAACTAAACCTTTAGTCCAGTCTACTGACTCTACTCCTAACTAAACCTTTAGTCCAGTCTACTGACTCTACTCCTAACTAAACCTGTAGTCCAGTCTACTCCTAACTAAACCTTTAGTCCAGTCTACTGACTCTACTCCTAACTAAACCTTTAGTCCAGTCTACTGACTCTACTCCTAACTAAACCTTTATGTCCAGTCTACTGACTCTACTCCTAACTAAACCTTTAGTCCAGTCTACTGACTCTACTCCTAACTAAACCGTTATGTCCAGTCTACTGACTCTACTCCTAACTAAACCTTTATGTCCAGTCTACTCCTAACTAAACCTTTAGTCCAGTCTACTGACTCTACTCCTAACTAAACCGTTATGTCCAGTCTACTGCCTCTACTCCTAACTAAACCTTTATGTCCAGTCTACTGACTCTACTCCTAACTAAACCGTTATGTCCAGTCTACTGACTCTACTCCTAACTAAACCGTTATGTCCAGTCTACTCCTAACTAAACCTTTATGTCCAGTCTACTGACTCTACTCCTAACTAAACCTTTATGTCCAGTCTACTGACTCTACTCCTAACTAAACCTTTATGTCCAGTCTACTGACTCTACTCTTAACTAAACCTTTAGTCCAGTCTACTCCTAACTAAACCTTTAGTCCAGTCTACTGACTCTACTCCTAACTAAACCTTTAGTCCAGTCTACTCCTAGCTAAACCTTTAGTCCAGCCTACTGACTCTACTCCTAACTAAACCTTTAGTCCAGCCTACTGACTCTACTCCTAACTAAACCTTTAGTCCAGTCTACTGACTCTACTCCTAACTAAACCTTTAGTCCAGTCTACTGACTCTACTCCTAACTAAACCTTTATGTCCAGTCTACTGACTCTACTCCTAACTAAACCTTTAGTCCAGTCTACTGACTCTACTCCTAACTAAACCTTTAGTCCAGTCTACTGACTCTACTCCTAACTAAACCTTTATGTCCAGTCTACTGACTCTACTCCTAACTAAACCTTTAGTCCAGTCTACTCCTAACTAAACCTTTAGTCCAGTCTACTGACTCTACTCCTAACTAAACCTTTAGTCCAGTCTACTCCTAACTAAACCTTTAGTCCAGTCTACTGCTTAACTTATAACCCGCTGCACAAAGACAGGATGTTGAAATGGACGCATGTTTTCGTGCTTTTTTGGCGATCTCCGGATACTCTGCCTTGGTTTTAATCCAGAACACCGGCAGAGTTGAAACAGACTTAAATTTCATTTTTAGGGTAACGTAACATCTTGACATGTGTCAAGGGGTTCCGTCTGAGGTTACCACAGACGGATGTATCCAGTCCTTTTTCACAATAAAACATCTTTCCGGCTTTGATTTTTTTAAATTTAATTTTAATTTTCCATTCATTCTTTCTGTGCGGCCCGGTACCAAGGGCCCCACGGCCTGGAACCAAGGAACCCACGGCCCGGTACCAAGGGCCCCACGGCCCGGTACCGAGGAACCCACGGCCCGGTACCAAGGGCCCCACGGCCCGGTACCGGACGGAATGAGCATAACCACACTGTTACAACTCCTTCATAGTGTCATATTGCTTTTTGGAGAATTATGATGATAAGTTCATAGTAGATGCAAGAGTACACTTAGGTACAATATATTATTTTGAACATAATATATATGGATGGATCACAGCCAACCCAGTTATTTTATCAACACAACTCCCTGTCCTTGGTCCTGGTGGCCACAGCACTTAAAAGAATAAACTTCATAATTCTCAAAATTCTGACCCTTTGCTTTTACTTTCTACTTTACTTTTTAAAGTAGTATTTTAATAGGTGACTTTTACTTTTACTGGAGTAATTTTCCAGTAAGGTATCTTTACTTTTACTCAAGTACGACTTTTGGGTACTTTATACACCACTGCTATTATATGATCACTGTGAAGCGTCTGAGCTTTCTCACTGTGAATAAAGGCATCAGCCAATCAAGTTTTGTGGAACAGACAGATTCTAAATAAACTGAGTGCCAGTTTCTTTTTTTTCATGCAATTAATTCACACGTTAATTTATTTATTTATTTTTTAAACTGTTGTTTTTTGCATTAATACTTGTGAAAAGCGACCATTATACCTGCAGATCTGTGAAGAGGCAGGAACTGTTCTCTCTGGTTTGAGAGCATGAAGTAGAGGGAACCAGCTTTTCAGCCTTGACTGCATCGCATTTACAATGTGCAGTAAGAATAGAGCGTTAGAGATTATGACACTGTACAGTAACTCAACTTATTTATTTTAAATTGTCCAGTAGCCTGAAACTAAAAGGCTGCAACAGGTGAAGTCTTGGACTCAGTAGGCAAGCAGCAAAAGCAAAGGACCATAAAAACAGACATCTTATGTGGTTGATAAAAATGTAGTTTATTTATATAAACAAAACAAGCAGGGTTAAAGGCCTTAAAATATGTGTTTAACTGAAACTGGAGACAAAGAGAGTTGAGGTGCTTTGACCTCCACTACATCCTGGTTATCAGGATGAAGGCACCCTCTTGTGGTGTGCTTCAGTTTTCACATCTCACCTGTGAACCTGCTGTGATGTTCACTGCAGGAATATGGGGTTAGTTCAGTGTCAATAATGACAAATGCACACAGAAAGATTCACAAATGTGCACAGAACAATTGACAAATATATTCGATTTACAAATGTACACAGAAGGGTTTACAAATACATTCCAATGATTTATATCAATGTGAAAAAAAAAAAAAATCACATATATTTCTGCATTTGTTTGTGAAAAGCTTCACATTTACGAGTGGCTTTTTTGAGACTCCCCTGCCGTGCTCGGTTTCGCAAATGCATTTTTTTTAATATGGACCTATCTGTAGCCAATCAGATGTCGCCCTCATTTCCAACCAATCACATGAGTGCAGCTCCCCCCTCCCCTACCCACGAGGGCGGTGCCAGTGTACAGTTACGGAATTTGTGGAGGTGATCAGTCAGACTATGGCATCTGGTACACACATCCAACATCTTAACTGTACCAGTACAGCCCAATGAGTGCCCATTTGACCACGGAGACCCGGTGCGGCGGGTCGCATTCGCGCCACACCGGGTCCGGAGAAGACCGCGTCTGAAGACCGCTTGCCCATCGGTGTGAGGCCGGTAACAGCCTCCGTTGCGCTGGGTCCGGTCTTCTCTGAGTCGGCCCAAAGTGGATGATAATCTCCAGTGCAGTGTAACACTGCAGTCAACTCAGCAGACACTCGGGTCTCCGTGGTCAAATCACCTGCAGCAGACATTGACATTAAACATATTCAAATGGATGGAAACAGCCACGTGACACAACATCTGGTTTTCAAAATACTGACTGATATGGATGTGTTCAGAACACATCCAAACATCTTAAGATGGTGTTAGGATGCTGTCACATCCTCAAAGTATCTCCACCAGCTTGTGTTTCTTTAATGGAGGTACATAAAAATGACGCTGAAGGTGTTTCTCACAATAAGAGACCAGACAGGACTTGATGGTTTTCCGTCTCCTCCCAGTGCAGACATCACAGGCCACATCTTCAGGTCCAGCATAGCAGTGATCAGCAGCAGCAGCTTGGAGTCCAGTCTTCTTCACCTCCTCCACTAAATCTGCTAACTTGGTGTTTTTCAGTAGGACAGGCCTCGGTGTGAAGGTCTGCCTACACTGAGGGAAGCTGTAGAGTTTCTTCCCTTCCCATTCCTCTTCGGCCCAGTGTGCTTTAATACAGTTCATGCAGTAGTTGTGTCCACAGGGAGTAGTCACCGGATCCTTCAGTGGATCCAGACAGATGGAACAAGAGAAGGTTTCCCGTTCCAGCTTAATTCTTTTCTGTGCCATTTTCTCAGAGTTTAAATTAAAAAAAATCTCTTTTTTGTTCCTGTTCATGTACTAATCTTCACTGAATGAGGTTTCTGCTCCAAAGAAGGCAACATGTGCTCAGAGTGGAGCTCCCTGTGTTTTACAGGAAGTAGAAGAGGGAGGAGTTATCAAGCTCTCATGTGATTGGACAGCAAAGCTGGAGAGGAGGAGGGTGGGCGCAACCCGGTGAGAGCAATGAAGCTACACCATTGGCCGGTCGAGTTGGAGCTCCCCCATTGGCTGTTGCTATTTCAATAGAAATAGGGCTGTTTACCCTGACAGCTAAGTAGCTCCACTGCGCTCCTAGTATTAGACTGTAAAAAATACATTTTGCCACCTGCTGTTCTTGCGGATATGCACGGCTTGTTGACGGCGCTGGTCGCTGACGGCACCGCTGTCTAGTTGACCGCCTTAGCGCAACAACAGTTGTATGACGGTTTATGAAAAATTCATACCGTATGGAAATCTGAAACCGGTATACGGTTTGAACCGGTATACCGCACAGCCCTACCTCATTGGACTCATCTCTGGTGTGGACGAGTCCGCCTACAGGTGGGAGACTGACCACCTGGAGACCTGGTGCAGCCAAAACTACCTGGAGCTCAACGCCCTGAAGACAGTGGAGATGGTTGTGGACTTCAGAAAGAATGCAGCCCCACCCGCCCCTCTCATCCTGTGTGACTCCCCCGTCGACGCTGTGGAGTCCTTCCACTTCCTGGGCGCCATCATTTCCCAGGACCTCAAGTGGGAGCTGAACATCACCTCCATCACAAAGAAGGCCCAGCAGAGGATGTTCTTCCTGAGGCAGCTGAGGAAATTCAACCTGCCAAAGAAAATGATGGTGCAATTTTACACTGCCATCGTTGAGTCCATCCTCTGCTCCTCCATCTCCGTCTGGCATGCTGCAGCCACTGCCAAGGACAAGGCCAGGCTGCAGCGCATCATCCGCTCTGCTGAGAGGGTGATTGGCTGCAATTTGCCGTCCCTCCAGGACTTGTTCGCTTCCAGGACTCTGAAGCGAGCTAGAAAGATCGTAGCTGACTCCTCTCACCCTGGACACAACCTGTTTGAGTCCCTTCCTTCTGGCAGGAGGTTGAGGTCCATCAGGACTAAGACCTCACGCCACACCAACAGTTTCTTCCCGTCGGCAGTCGGGCTCATCAACAGAGCCCGGGTGCCCACTGACTGATTCTGTCACCACAGGACTATTTCGGACAATTTTTTCTGACTATTTTTCTTTCTTTTCTCTCTTCTTACCGGTCACTCCACTGCACACTTCATATTTAAACACTCATGTCACTTAACATACACTTAACTTTAACCTAAACACTCATGTCACTTAACATACACTTACATTAACGTTATCTGAGCACTTTATCTTTATCTTATAATTGATTTAAATATTATTGCACTGTTGCTGTCGTTGGCTGTTGATTGTTGTTTGTCTCGTCTAATGTCTGCACCTTCCGCCTAACAAAATTCCTCGTTTGTGTAAACATTCCTGGCAATAAACGGTTTCTGATTCTGATTCTGATTGAAGAGTGACCACTCGCATAGTCATTTACACACAGATCAGCTGAGGGTTAACAAAGGAGCAAGAACAAAAGGACTGGACCACCTGTGGTCTAGAGCAGGCCTGGCCAACCCCTCTTTGCCTGGTTTCATGCGGCTCTTACGTTCATATCAAAGTTTTTTCTTTTCTTTTTTTCACAAATTACGATTTATATAAATGTAAAAAAAAAAAAAATCACAAATATATTTCTGCATCTGTATGTATTTGTGCGTGGATTTTTCTATTTGTTTGTGGATTTGTTTGTATTTATTTGTGGATCACACTGCAGTTGTTTGTGGATGGCTTCACATTTGTGTGTGGGTTTTTTGAGACTCCCCTGACGTGGCTGGATTCGCAAATGCATTTTTTTCAACATGGACCTATCTGTAGCCATTCAGATGTCGCCCTCATTTTCAACCAATCATGAGGGCAGGTCCCCCCTCCCATCCTAGCGTGGCTTCATTTGCGCTGGAAAGGTAGTGTGGAGGTTGCAGTGCTGGAACGAGCCTAGCAGGCCTCATCTGTGACGAAGACTTTGAGGAATCCGAGACCGAACCTGTGGGATGCTCTACGGAAGGAAAAGAAGATTAAACACACACAAACACACACACACGCACGCACACACACACACATATACTTACCTGGACAACACTGCAAAGAGACACAGCGCACTGGACAGTGGATTTGTTTGTGGCAGAACACGCGTCCGAACATGTTCTCCCATTCGCCCCCCATAGTGGCTTTAATGGTTAAATTGATTAAGGTTTGAGCCTCTACAACCATGTTAAACACAAGCACACGTTTTCATCTTCAGCCTGCATACTGCACGTCTTCCTCACTCCTCTTAAAGAGACAGCGCTCTCTTCTACTGGGTCAATACAATAATCTTCCCTTCAGTCAGTATGTGTACAGGTAATCAATGTTCTCAAACATTGGAATAACAACATATGAATTAACTTAAACACACATTTAAATTATTAGAAATCAACAGTTGCATTAAATCAGTAAGACTTATGAAATAACATATTTCAGGGTGCTATACCAGCACTTTGGGATTGTGAATTATGTGATGTTGAATTAAAAAAAACAAGGCTGTTTCATAAAACCTGAACCTATTACCTAAATATTCTAAATTGCTTTCAAAATAAATACATATACTAAGATAAGGTTTACGCTTATTAATTAAGGCATTATTTGTAAATGCATTCAGGAAACTCAGAAATCCAGTGCAGATGTAGAGCAGGTTTAGGAAGCAGCAGTGTATTGAAATAAGACATCAAAGGGTTAGGCAGTGGCCCGACCAATGCTGAGACCAAACCTACGCCCTTGCCGGTTTATACTGAAGAGTATTATGAACAAACTTTAAAACTCAGCTCATTAGACTTGCTCTTTCAAGAAATGTCTGTGTAAATTACGATACATAGAAAGTCATAACTTGGAGTCTGTTTAGTTTCATATCAATGTGTATCAATAACATAGCAGAAATTATAATACAGGTAGATCAAATCAAGCATTCTGATTGGTTGAGAGTGAGTCACGAGGTGTAGTTTATTCAGCCATAAAGTACTGTACAGCCTGTTGACATTTAGAGCGTTCCATGTCAGTGCGCACTTAAAAATAACAGGTAGATTTAAATTGCGCGACCGTTAATTGTCATTTCAAGCTTGACATTTACCAAACATGTTCGTGTAAACTTTGATATTGTAACGTCCGCAGTAACGACTCGCAGACGTTGGTTTCCTTAACTTGCAGGTGTATCGCTTGAGTGTTCACAGTATTGCAACGGGGCTCTTCGCTAACAGTAACGTTAGCTCAAACGGAACAGCTAACAAGCTCACTTAGCATCCCCCACACTAGCATAACGAACGACAACATACACGTCACTTCCTCCCTAAAATGAGATGAGGAATGAAAAGGGTTTGACCACAAAATCATGATAATTTCTAGTGAGAGATAATTACGTCGGTAATTTCCCGACGCGAGGCAAGTTCTCTAAACATCAGCAGTCAGTTTTATAGTCCCGTATGTGCGTCCCGGGACTATTTTCTCCGTCGCTGAAATGCGATACACAGCGTTTGGTGGCTACAACTATGAGGTTCAAGGGAGTTATTGCACGACACAGTACTGCCTCTCGTACCTTATTGCTTAAGTAATGCATTCAATGTAAAACCTCCTCGTGCCGCGGTGATTGTAAAACCATAAAATCGATCTCACTGATACTGGACTGACGGACATGTGACTGACGGACATGTGACTGACGGACATTTATACATCGTATTTATACAACACACACAAAACCAGTAGTAATGTATTTGACAGGCAGACATAAAAAGAACAAAGGATGCAGCTACACACACATTTCTACATAAATACATATTTACAAACACAGATCACATAAATCCAAACGTGATCTGTAAACTACAAGTAGATAAAAGTTCGGAACGAACAGGAAGTAATTTTTTTCTGTGACTTCCTGTGTTTACTTTGATGGCAGCTGAAAACTGTCCGACTTGATCGCAGTTTATTGACAGCGCCTCCTGCTGCGACCGCCTGCTCTCGTCTGGATTCCAAAAAAGAAAAAGAAAGAAATAAGATGCACGCCATAAATGCAATACAACGGCACTGCTTTTACTTTACGATTTACGTATGTGTGCGCGCGCGCTTCCGCAGCCTCACAGACCGCAATGTTGCCAAGAGACTGAAGCACGTCTGCCGCGAGCCGCTCCGCCTCACAGAGCTCTCACAAGCTGTCAGTCTCACAGGAGCCTCGCGCTGTCCAGAGTGAACATTAATCGCGCATGCGCAAAGCCGCCGCTGAGATACCTGTCCTCCTTCAGCATGATATTAAGCTGTTTTACATTAGAATACAATAATCTATAACATCTGAAAATAAATACAATATTTAATTGAATGACCAGTCATATAGAAGCATTACAAAAATAAAATACATCATTTTTTTTCTTCCCTGGCATATATTTTTGATTTATATACTGTTGTTAACTTGCTGATGCTCCAGAGTGCCTGTTATATTGTTCTGATAACGTAACTTTAAAATAAAAGCGCGCAATACACTAGTTTTTGCTTCATTATTGAATTTGGCGCATAATGGGATTAATCGCAATTAATCCCATTATGCTTATGATTAATCAGTTAAATATTTTCAACTTTGCCCAGCCCTAGATAGAACACAGGAAATAATACAAATAAAATAAACGTTCAGGATGTATTTCCTCTTTTTAATTATGCATATCATTGCTTTTCCCCCTACTATAAAATAGCACTATGTGTTAACAGTATCCCTGCACAGTATGACTTTGATTAAGTGAAGTTAAATATTAGTTTAGTGCAGATTTCGTGAACCGTAGGTTTAGGTCTGCTGAAAGCAAAAATGCCTTAACTTTCTCCCTGGACGCCTCTAGTTCCACAACAGACGGGCTCTGCTCAAGCAGATGCACCAATAACATACCAAGCAAGTATCCCTTAATCCATAAATCATATTTCAGTTTTTTGGCTGGAAAAAAAATGCAATGTGGTTGATATTTTGCTGAGGCTTTGTCTGACAGTGGTTTTGGCTCAAGTCCTACGAGTCATTTTTATGGTTGAATTGTGTTATAAACATGTAAAATTGTGGTATTGATTCATGGGAGTACGAGGACTTTGAGAGTGAGAAAGACCTCCTGATTTTCTCAATTCTGCCCTCATTTTTGGGGGCGCTGGGGCTCATAAAATCGGGCAAATGGTCATTTTGCATAACAAACAAAGCAGTGTTACTCATTTACGTGTACATGTGTACAAACATGTGTGGGACGGGGACTTACAGGAACAATTTCTCTGCACAAGAGAGCTCCCGACTACTATGACTGCAGAGGACATTTTCAGCTCTGTGGACTTGTACTTGAGTTGAGGATGACGACTGGATACGTGACCCGTTTGGAATCGACATAGAAAGCTATTACCTCACTACTCGCTACTACTCTACTATGACCTCACTACTCATTACTATACTACTATGACCTCCCTACTACACTACTATGACCTCCCTACTACACTACGATGACCTCACTACTCATTACTACCCCAGACTTTGAGACTCTTGCCAGGAGCAAAACACATCCCCAGTTCTCCCATTAGAAATTCATCCACTCAGGTCTCAACCCTGTCCCCTAAAAATTACGTTCCCCCAGAACTAATACGCATTCTCAATTACGTTTGATCAAAAATGTATCTCCTCCCTGATTATGTTTGTGTTTGACGTATTAACTCACTGTTAAGGTGACTGTGAGTTTATGGCTGTTTAATTGAATTGTTTGAATGTTCGTTTGGCTCTGTGATCAATGCTTTGGGGATCAGTTTCACCTCCATTTAGTCATAGAGGTGATAGAGGTGTTAAATAGATGTCTTTGAAAGAAAAATGCATCACGTTTTTACTGGTTTCCAGTTGGTTACTTTATTGTTCAGAGGAAAAATGAATTCCATGTGAGCTATCATATTAAACATATTAAACCTTGAAAAGATCACTGTGTGTCTGAGAAAATATGCCTGAATCTAAAAAAAGAAACAAACAACCATCCTGTCTTTGATTTGAATTTATTATCGCGTCCACTCATGATGAGGAACTTCCCGTGTTTGATGGAATATTTGGAATTTAAATCAAAACTCCCCTCAGAACGGAGTCACAACGCTTCTGACACCCAACTGTTTGTTGTTCGTTAGCCGTGTAGCTTAAAAATTTATAAAAACCAATTGGTTGCAATGACGAATGCCAACAACACTAAAAGTTGCATGTATAGCATGAAGCTAATTGTTGAAGGATCCCAACAAGCTAGTTTGTCAGGTTGCAGTCCGGACGACAGTTTCAGCAAATTAACCAACAATTTTCTGAACCACGAGACAAAAGACTGCGTCTGAAATCACTTCCTTTCTTTTTACGCTGTGCTCGATCGTGGTGCGTTGTATTAACCCGGCGCCATTTATTGTGTGCGCACTACGAAGAGCCTAACAACACTACTTTCTGCTCACCATCCCAAAAGGCAAGGTGCCAGATGTCATAGATGCTATTGTTCTGTTCTCTAGGAAGTAGTGGACGAGTGAACAAGGGAGTGATGTCGAGGCGCTGCTAAGTGTCCCGGGTTCAAAGCGGCGGGCCGGCGAAGCCTTAGCAGTCAGACTCGGCCATCCTGTCGGGCCGAGCCGACTGGCAGGTGGCGGGCGGGGTGAAGACGTCGGGGTCGCTGATGCCCAGCTGGAGGTTGAAGAAGCGGGTGGAGGTGGTGACGCTGCTGTTCTTGGCGTAGGTCTCCTGCACCGGGTAGCAGTCCTTCAGGGTGTAAACGCCCACCCAGGTCTCATCTGGGGGAGAGACGAGCAGACAAGGACGTTTTTATTTCACCAAACCGCTGCTCTTTAAATCTGGTGAGGCCTGCTGGAAGGCTTTACTTGTATTGTGAAGCAGCTGCAGGAGCACTGGCTTAGAGGTGCTCTCTGAAACCCAAGACCTACAGTATCATTATTGTAAAGTTTTCATCTTTCTGACAGTCCTTGAACACATCATGTACTACGAACGCTCATTGAATGAACGAAGCATTCAGGAGAGGAGAGGTCATAAAAGTGACAATAGTTGTTGTAGAGCTTCCGTTTTCTTTTTTCCCCTCCAACATTCATAACACTTAGAAAAATGTTGGATATATAGATTCCATTGTGCTCCAATCATTTTTTTTATATATTTAAAGACATTTTATTTGCGTTTTTTGTTCTTTTTTATTATAACTGTATTTTACTGACAGGGTTCATACACATTTTGACCAAAGGATTTCCAGGACTTTTCCAGGACTTTAAACCAAATTTCCATGACCAAACATTTTGTGAAATCTGGGTGTAAACATGAAAAAGTGAGAAAATTTAGTATTTAAACTAACAATGAGAATACAAAGCATAAAGTAAACCTTAAATGACACAAATGAATGAGAGACAATAGTTTGATTAAAAGAATAAACATTTATATAGATGCCTGTATGTATGCCTGCTTATATTCTGAGCGTCTTTCTTTTAAAAACATATTCATTATTTCAAACTCAGCGTAAATGAACGTCATGAACACATGAATATAACACATTTACATGACTTTTACTAAACTTTGGGGATTTAATTTTTTTCAAGGACTTTTCCAGGCCTGGAAATAACCATTTTAAAATGTCCATGACTTTTCCAGGTTTTCCATGATGGTAAGAACCCTGTAACTGCACTTGCAATTGCTTTCGGTATTTTTTATTAAATTCCCTGATTTCCAGTGTTGTTCACATCTTTTTGTCCAGGCCTGTTCTCTGTATTTCAACATGAAAGACGGCACGAAAAGACACAGGCGTTAAAAATAAACCTGACTCACGCTGGCGTGCAGGCTTCCTGTCCGACCACTCCTGAACCTCCACGTTGTCCCCGGGGCCCCCGATGAAGTACTGGTCCTCGAAGGTGGAGTTGTCTGGGATGTCGAAGGGATCCCAGGCCCCTGCGAGAGCCATCTTGGAGCAGTCCTTGGTCTTCTGGTCGATCTGGAACATGATCATGCTCTGGTACAAGTAGATGTACTCATAGAACCTGGAGGAGGGATATATGATGATGATATATATATATATATATATATATATATATATATATATATATATATATATATATATATATATATATATATATGATGAGTATTGAACTTTAAAATGTGTTATTGTTGATTCTTTGGCCACTTTGGGGACGTGAAGCCAGGCGGCGACCTCTGGTTCAGCTGGAGATTAATGCAGAAGTGTATTAAAACTGCTTCTCTCTACAATGCATATATATATATATATATATATATATATATATATATATATATATATATATATATATATATAAAAAATATACAAACACATATATAATACATATACTCTTACACATTAGATAATAACTGCAACAGGCAGACAGTAACGCCTTTATTCAGACAATAACCCCTTTATTAAAGACAATAACACATTTTTTCAGACAATAACCCTTTATTCCCCTAAAGCCCTCACCTCTGGCACGGCGCGTGCTTCCGGTTCTCCTGCAGGACTCGGATCCTCTGCGTCAGGCCGTCGTAGGAGACGGAGGCCCGGCTGTTCCTCCCGCTGCTGTGGTCGTACACCACCCATCTGCCCTCCCACTGCGGCGGGGCCAGGCAGGGCGCGGCCGCCCGGGAGGAGGCGTCCGGCCCGGGGAGGCCGAGGGCCGGCGGCCCGGCGGCGGCCAGGAGCGCCAGCAGTAGCCGGTGCATCGCTTCTCTGTTAAGTCCCGTTATGGATCCCGTTGTTGTCGTTGTTGTTGTTGTTGCTGATGCTGCACCTGCTGCCGACCATTTGGATTGGGTTTCCGGTCGTGGTTTTCAAAATAAAAGCTTTAATAAACCGTATGAAGGTATCTACAAATTGAAATGAACCCATAATATTTACCCAGGAACCTTATTAAATAATGTAAACTAGCAAGCATTTTCGCACTTCTCTACTGTTTAAATTTAATTTCCTAAATTAATACACGCTGCGCTGTACAGCTTTTATCCCAGTTATTTTAATTTCATTTTGTATATACAAATATATAGGATAAAATATAAAAACAACAGGGATGTTGTTTTTATATATTTTTATTGTTGTGTCTGTAAGCTGCTACTAGGCAATGCTAATAGGCAAAAATAAAACATTGCATTTTTTTATATATAATTATAATAGGCTCGTTTGAGATTAGCCAGTTCTGCGCAGAATCGATCGGCGGCGATCGGCGCGCAATGCATGCCGGTTAGATTTGTGTCCGATTTGGGCTGCGGTCGAATAGTCCATTTTGGTTAGGAACCTTCCTAACTGAGTGAAATGACCCAGAAGTACCTAAGTGGCCACCATGATCAGAGCCGGTCGAATTGTCCAAACGCAAAGGAAAGGAGCTCCAATGCTTCCTAACTTAGCTCCTTTAGCATAGGAACTACTGGACCTGCCTTTACGAAAAGAAAGGAGATAATGCTGACCCACAATTCCTTGCGGCGGCAACATTTAAAGTGACGTATCATTCGGCCGTTCACGAGAACAGATGATTCTGTTCTATAATTTGGGAATACTTTCAATAATCTGTTAAACCGGCTGGCAAACTATAAACGTAACGTTGATGAAAAAAACTGCTGTAAAGTGATCAAACTGCTGTAAAGTGATCAAACTGCTGTAAAGTGATTAAACTGATGTAAAGTGATCAAACTGCTGTAAAGTGATCAAACTGCTGTAAAGTGATCAAACTGACGTATTTGATATTCTCTCTGGTGTTGAACTGCAGCTTCAGCCCTCATTCTTTATTTTATTTGACTTCAGTTACAGAAGCTTTAATAAAAGAGTTAAACTGGACGAGCTCTTCAGTCTGAGTCATGTTTCTGATTATCATCTTTTTAATCAACTATTTTGTCACATTACAATAAAACATATCAAGTCAACACGAGTTGTGTGATGTTTCATAAACTGTTGTCTGCATATTTTTATGATCAGATTATAATCTGCATGTAAATAAACCATAACAACATAAAGGGATATGAGACACACATATATGACACACATCGTTAGTGTGATCATGTATTTAATTCAGCATGTTTGAAACTGAACAAAGAGACAGTTTAGTAGCTTTGTACTCTGTGAAAAATACGTTGGTTTCACTTTCATATTCAACCTCGTTATTAAAGTAATACTATGAACCAGGTTGTTTATGTCGTTATGACACAACACTGCAAGAAGACGGACGAAGTATCTAAGATGCGCTTTTTGTAGTCCATCTTCGGAACATTGTAGTTTCACCGCTGGCTGCAGACTGACGTCACTAACATGCGCATGCCGTCGCGTAGGGAAAGTGGAGTCGGATTTGCCAAACGCCGCGGTTGTCTTCTCCTAACTCCTCATGAATTCTCCTTCCCATCTTTCCTTAACCCCGTCACGTTTTCCACAGAGGTTAAGGAGAAGTGCTTAGGGTTAGACGTTAGGAGGTAATTATTTGACTATTCAACCGCAGTCCAGGTCCCGACTTGCTCTGACGTCATGCACACGTGGTCAAAGGCGCCGCAGTTGCTCTCCAACGACTGCTTGGCCCAGTGCATGATGGGAGACGCCTGGCTCTCGCCACATCAGAGAGCTGATTGGCTCTTTGATCTGACAGCAAACACCACGTGTTGGAGAAAATCCTTATTTTATGTGTAGTTGTAATACTTAACGCTGGATTGTTGACTATTCGTCTCATGTTTAATCTAAAAACATATCTTGTGTGGTTGATAATACAAAATCGTATTTATACAACACACATCAAAACCAGTAGTAATGTATGTCACAGGCATAAAAAGAACAAAGGATGCAGCTACACACACATTTCTACGTAAATATATATTTACAAACACATATGAATAAATCCAAACGTGATCTGTAAACTACAAGTAAACAAAAGTTCGGAACTAACAGGAAGTACTTTTTTCTTTGACTTCCTGTGTTTACTTTGAAGGCAGCTGAAAACTGTCCGACTTGATCGCAGTTTATTGTCAACGGCTCCTGCTGCGGCCGCTGCTCTCTCTGGACTCCAGGCGAGGCGCAGCTCTAACGAACGAGACTATTGATTTTGGTGGCAATCCCGGTTTTAATCTCCAAGCGCCGCCACACATCTCGTCGCATTTCTTAAGCGTCACCACCCTTGTGACGCTACGCGATGACGTCATCTCTCCGCTCTGGCCCCAAACATGGCGAAGGAACAACGTGGGAGAACGGCTTGGTCTACGAGGACGGCCGAAATGAACCACAGGACCGAGGGCTTCAGTTTGGTGCTGACGTCCAGCGACGACGAGGCGCCCGAGGAGATGAGCTTCGTAGACGCGAAGGCCGCGGCGTTACGGAGCATGAAGGAGGCGCTGGACACCGCCAGAAGGTAGCTAGCTAGCTAGCTAGCTAAGGTAGCTAATCTAGCTACCTCACAGAGAAACACGACACCACAGATCTATATGTACATATGAGCTTTTTGACCTGATTGCATTTCCATGTTTGCAGAGATAAAGAGCTGCTGAAAGAGAAGAGGAGGAAGAGACAAGAGTTCTTCCAGGAACAGAAGGTCCGTGTTCTTATTTATTAATATTGGTGTTTATTAATATACCTGTGCGGTAGATATGTACATCTTCTATTGGAGTAAACACAAATTAGACACATCCATGTATTATCTCAGAACAGATGGTGGCTACAAATGTTTAAATATTGTGCATCCAACTCTTATTGAATTCTTACTTAATTTGTGTTTACATAATTATTTATTTACATTTTTTTTTGTGCCAATAAATGAGAATTAACTCGGTGATGTGCTGCATTTGTCCCGTTGACAAATAAGAGAGCCATAAATAATGACTTTCTTCTTCAATTAATGTTCCGTTTGTTTTCTGGCTTTTAATATGGCGGTTTAGTCATATTATGAGAGTAATGTTGCATCCTTTGCCTTTCAAAATATTGCTATAAAATCGATTGTTTAATAAAATAAATCTCCTTCGTTCCCATAGAAAAGAAAACTCTTACCGGCCGACGTGTTGGAGGAAATCGACTCGGCCCCTTTAAAGTAATGTCACTTTCACTTTGAACATGTTCTCTGCCATCGCTGCGTCACGAAAACTCACTCAACATGCTTTTATTTTTTTAAACAGGAAGCAGAAACCGACTGAGGGCGAATGTACGGAAGCACATTTGTGCCCACGCATGTATTTTAAACATTTAGAGGAGACTCTGGCCCCGAAAGCGCTTCACATCGACTTATGTGGTTTTATTTGTCCTCAGCGGCTGAAGAAGACGAGGTGGAGAAGAGTGAGAAACTGAGACACTCCCGAAAGTATGTAAACGCACATTTTCCAAGATAATTTAGTTTAACGTCCAGTTGGTCGTTGAAGTAGTTTAAACTCGTCGTCGTTGTTTCAGACTGAAGGGAAACTACACGGTGACGACGATGAAGAAGCGAGCGGCGGCGACCTCGCAGCAGCGAGCGGCCGAGGACTTCCTCCGGTCCCGGCTGTACGGGCCGGGAAACTGCCGGACCACAAGTAAGATATATATATATATATATATATATATATATATATATATATGTGTGTGTCTGTGTGTGTGTGTGTGTGTGTGTGTGTAAGCTTTTAGTGCCGCGTGTCTACGGAAACTGAACGCAGTCATTAACAGTTATACCATAAATCCTAATGCAGAAGAAGAAACCCTTTATTCATGTTTGTAGATAAATGTTTTGACCACTAATCAATAATTGTTCGATGATTTCTAGAGAACACCGCACATTTAGCTGATTAGGCTTCTGAAGTGTTTTGTGTTCGTTATTTTTTTATTAGATGTATTTGTTTTCCATATTTCACTGTTGACACCAGCAGTTTAAACAATTTAGAGCAGAAAAATCATATATATAAAAAACTAACCTTACATAAATTGTCTAGTATGCCTGATCTAAAATCTGATCTACAGTTTAACAATAGAAACTAAATGATCTGTATCTGACTGAATACATCCATATTGACCTTATGCTAGTATAATACAAATTTAAAAACATGGAATAATTACCATATTTTTAATCAAATAACTTATTGTCCCAATCAATATTCTCCTTGTCAACTAATCCTATTAAAAGACGAATGAGTCTGCTAACTCGTATTGTGTGGTGTTCGTCGGGAGCCAATGAGAGCCTGACAGGAAGTGAACGTGTGTTGTTGTGTTTTGTGACCCTTGCAAGCTACACTCTGTGCCAGTAGTCTGAAGACGATGATCTGTCTCACTTTTTACGTTCTTGCTACAGTGACGGCCGTCTGGTTCCACGTAGGTGTCCCGGTTCTCCTGGGACTCCTGGGAACCCGACGGCCACATCGACGACTCTATCAGTGTTTGTTTGTCGGATGAAGTCATTCACCCGTCATGTCCTCCTGCTTTCAGGCAACGAGATGCTGTCCCTCCAGAACAAGACGGGGACGATCAAGAGCGCGGCCGTGCTGTTTGTGAAGAAGGACTGGGGTGAGTTCAGTGAACAGATTTTATCTAAAAATAAAGTTAGTTACGTCAGGCTGCCGGCCGACCCCTCTGGAGTAAAATTAAGGGGTTTTCTCAAGGGAGTCTGGTGCTGAGAAGCACTAACGCGTTTGACCACAGGGGCCGCCAAAGTCAAACTTTAACCCTGTTTTTTTTATGCTTCTGGCCTCGTTTTTCTCCAGTATAAAAGTTCTGCTTCTCTATGGAAACAGACACATAATGACTAGAAATAGAGAAAACTCAAACATGTAGTTTGTGAGCTTATAATGTCATAAATCAAAGTATTAAAACAAATACATTTCTAGTTGAATGTCCTTCATTTTGCAAAAAATATAGGAATCTATATACATTTTCCAAGTGTCCCCAGTATAGAAAAGAGGCTTTTTAGTGTTATATTCTTTAAATTATTTATATATATTTTACAACTTCTACTTCCAGCCTCTCGGTTCAGTTCATGTTTCACTGAATTGTTGTCGTGACTGTCTCAAGGGAATCCATCATGGCTTCCTAGTTGCTCAGAATTGAATGTTGAACAGAATCTGGTTAAATCAAAAGGTCCATTCGGTACGAGATGTTGAATAAAATGTTTTTCATGAAAATCACAATTGTACGCTTAGTTTTGGCTCCTTTCTCTGAGAAGTATTTGTCGCACATGATGTGTTCAAGGACCATCGGAAAGATGAAACTTTGGGGTTTATATCTAGAGCTTGTTCTCTAATCGGTCGTCTCCTCTGTCCGATCAGCCTGTCAGGAAAAGGCCAAAGCGGAGAAGCTGAAGAAGAGATGGATCCACAAGCAGCAGCTCCCCTCCTGCTGACCGGACCCGGTACTGCACCCTGGATTTAACCGGACCCTGAACGGCTTCCTATATTGACTAAACGAGAACTCGGCAGAAGCCCGAAACGCTCCAGTTCTTCACCAACAAACCTCACGTGGGGTTGAGACACGGGACAATTCCTCATCTGCTTTTTTTTAAAGAGCAGAACATGTGGAGATGCAGCTTTTAGTGCTGAAGGTGGGATTAAAACAAACAGTTTAGTCTGGAACCGTAAACTCAAGTTGTTTGTTAAGATGCTTTGTTTAATAAAAGTTTGTTATACGTTCACCTTTCTATATTTTTCCCAAGACTCAAGTGAGTCAAAACTAGCTTAATATTCAATTACTCGATGAGTCAATTAACGGATTTTGAGCAGAAAATGTTCCGTCTGGTTTCTGTTCGAAGCGTTTTGAAGTCACTGCTTTGGGATCCGGTCCGTTAAAAAAATGCTTTTTTTCCTGACTGACAAGAAAAATAATCAGTTTCAGAATTTGACTGAACCAGTTTCTTTGTTTTTGGACTCCAATGATTATTTTAGATATTTCACTTTAAATAAAGCTCAGGAGGTAAAACTGTTTGCACAATAAAAAACATTTGTGCACTTTGCTTTGTAACTCATCAGATGCACCACTGGTCATTTTAATATCTTTGGTTTTTGGACTCTTGCTAAAAGACAGACGAAGTAGAGCCAGTCTAATATGTTGTAGCCTATAATGTAACTTTTTAAAATCTTGTTTTGATTGTAAAATGTATGGTGCAAATCATGTGGACAATATGAATTTCAGTTATAACTTTAAAAAAAAAAAATCCATTATCGCGCAGGCTTCTCCTGCCACCTTGAGCCATACAAACTTAAACATTTAAATAGTTATTACGGTTGACTTTTTCCTTCCAGGTTCCATATCTGGAAAAATCACAACAGGATTATTTTATGATCAAACAGGACTTCAGCATCCAGACACATGCCAGCATAATTTTTGTCATTTTCTTTTTTTAATATAAATCTTTTCACCCTCACACAAATTGCACTTTTTTTCCCCTCCTCCAAAAACACACAGTCAGTGGACATCTTTCCTCAAACACTGAACTGGCTAAAAAGAAACAAAAAGGAGACGTCTAACGTGATCTTACCACTTTACTGCATGCAGAGGGTTCAGACGTACTCAAAGACAGACACTTTGTCTAAGAAGCTGGGTTTTCTTTTCTAAACGATGCTGCGAATAAAACAAGAGAAACAAACTTAAAAAGAAAAGCTTGGTTCCACCGCGTTGAAATATCAACTCCTGAGGGGGGAAAACTAAAATATCCAAACAACTGACTTCCTGTTTCTCTGCAAGTGAGTTCAAAGCTGCAATGATTTGGTTCTTTGTGTTAACAAATACTGAATTAATTATTGTTTTATTCTCCCGCTTGACGAACCCATTTCCTATAAACTGACCCCTCGTCCTGAGGGACGACTCGGAGGTCTTTTCATACAATGCTTTTTTAATTTTTCCCAAAAGCAGAAAAAAATTAAATGATAAACTAGACGGTAAAATGCTACCAGGGAGCAACTGAAGTTTAATAAACTGAAAATAAAACTACGACAAATTTCACTTTTGCTACCCGACATTAAAGCCAACAGAAATAAAAAAAGGTGTACATTAGTTTCAAAATATAACTTTTAAGTGACAACTTTTTTTTCTTTTTCTTTTTTAAATCCCCTCTGTCCATTTGTGCACATCCAAAAAATTTTAAACTACGCGGATAAGGTGATGAGTGTTTGTTTACCGAGAGAGAAACACCCCAAAAAAGATCCAGACTGGAACTACGAAAGAGAAACTTCCTTTTGCAGAATCCAGAACGAACACAGTGTGCGGATACGAAAAGTGACATTTCAGTGAGTAGAAGCTAATTAGCTTAGCTCGCTTCCACTTTGAGTGGACGTCAACGGGGGATGGACATCTTAAATTGCTATAAACTAAACTTGCATCAACATCTGGGGCCTTTAAAATGTTTTATGCGAGAGTAGGAGCATATGGACCGCCTCAAGGTGGCGCCGGTTTTCATCTAACATGACAACGCCGCCGTGAGCTGAAACCGCCATATGAGCTAACGGCCGCTAACGTGCACTAAAAGAAAAAAGCTTGGATTACGGCACAGAGGGAAAGCGTGACGTCAGACAGCTGCCACTCGAGTCATTCGCTGCTTTATTCGTGCTCCGAATCCCGCGTACTGCTAATTTGCGGCGACTACTTTTAGGCGGGAACGCCAGTTCAAAGACGTCCAATCGGAGGCTTAAAGCTTCGACATTGTTTCCACAAATGTGTCCCAAAAAACACTTTTTTTAAATCCTCTGGAAAAATATAAGTGTGACTCTAAACTTTCCTCACCAGAAAAAAAAAAAAAAAGTGAGAAGAACCTATTCTAAAACCGAGGAGGAGGAGCAAAGACATCGATACGAAAATAAAGATCAATAACAACGTTTGCATCAAACCTGCTGTGCAGCCGGGTTCTTTTGTTTTTTTGGGGTGGTAACATCTAAAAACGGGGTCAGAGATCATTGCAGGGTTCCTGCACAGGGTTTCCAGTCCGGAAGCAGTTGAGGATTCTTTTCCGTTAACCGGAGGAGGCCGTTTAAAAAGGTAAAGTTCTGGTGCAGGAACCCAACAGAACATAAAACGAGGACAGACGAGGAACAACCAGCTCGCTTCAGGAGCCACTGGGTATAAAGCGTTAAAGGAGTGAGTGTGTGTGTGTGTGTTAAACTATTTCCTTTCCTTTGATAGCTAAATATCTCACTCTATTGATATATCTCCATTGTTAAATTCATATATAAACGTTAACATGTACACACGCTGCACTCGGTGGGATCGGGACCTTTATTATAATAATAA
The DNA here is from genome assembly GCF_910589615.1 of Taurulus bubalis. NCBI lineage: Eukaryota > Metazoa > Chordata > Actinopteri > Perciformes > Cottidae > Taurulus > Taurulus bubalis. The sequence goes on along the minus strand of NC_136589.1, from coordinate 42,425,503 downwards.
TAATAATAATAATAATAATGAGTGGAACTTTGCTCTTGCTGGCGCTCAACAAATATACTGTGAATGCAAGTAACAATAATTAATAAAATGATAATTAGAATAATAATATCGTCTGCACCATGCCTTGTAAACCTGGAGAAACAAATAAACAAAACAAGAGCCAGGTAACCACGCCTCCACTCCGCCCCACGAAACAACTAAAAACTAAAGAATTTAAAAACAGGGAACGTCGAGTCAAGTGATGCAGATTCTCTCCGGCTTCTTCAAAGTCCCGAGTCCACATGCGTCACGCAGACCACCGCCCAAGTCCGGAAATGGGGGGGAAGAGCTTCTTGGGGAGGGTGAGGGGCTTCTTTTTTGGGAGGAGGAGCTTGGGGATCCCTAACAGAGCCGCTCGTGGAGATGGACCTCTCAAGTCCCGATCAGCCGCCTCCATGTCGTGCCCGGTGATCAGGGTCTACGGGGACCAAAGGGTTTACGGGGACCAAAGGGTCAACGGGTCGGCCATGACGGTCACTCGTCCGTTGTCTTTTTGTTGTTGTCGTTGTCGTCTTATTTTTTCCATTTATATTTTATTTATTTTTTTGTAAGTCTGTCCCACCTGGGTTCGGTGCCCCCCAGGTATACGGGGGTCTTTCGGGGGTTCTGGGTATCTGCGGCAACTCCACACCAGTTTGAGTATTTAAGTTGGTGTCCCCGCTTGTCAGTCAGAATGATGCAGACGCCAGCCTCGCAGGGCTGGAGGTGTGTGTGGTGGTTATGCGAGGCCAACCAAGCCGGTGGCGTATTTTTATTTTTACGATGGAAAGGGAGGTGTGTGTGTGTGTGTGTGTGTGTGTGTGTGTGTGTGTGTGTGTGTGTGTGTGTGTGTGTGTGTATGTATATATATATATATATATATATATGAGATCTAAAGATCTGCCCAGAGAGGAGTCCTGATCCTCGGCGGTGAGGTAAGTCACCGATGGAGGAGGGGGACATTTCTGGACGGGCCCTCAGAGTGTGTGTGTGTGTGTGTGTGTACACGCATGGCTAGTGCAGGTAATCGTCCACGGCGGCGAAGGCGCAGGAGCCGCTGCCAGTTCGTGCCATGATGGTGAGGCACTGGGCGGCCTGACCCACGGCCTGGGCCAGGGGGGGCTGCTTGGGCAGGTTGTGAGTCTCTGGAGGGAGAGAGAGAACAAGAGAGTGTCAGGAGTCAGACCACAAAGAGTGACGATGGTTCAGTGTGCGAGTCTGTCCAGCATATTTTACTACATCCAATGTGCATCAGTTAATATTATTATTAATAATAATAATAATAATAATAATAATAATAATAATAATAATAATCACATGATGTGCGATATCTTTCTCAACATCGTGCAATACTACATTTCAATGCGTGATATTATTTTTAATGAATATAACTTTTTACAAATCCCCCTCTCAATATCATGTTCAATAATACTTTTTCTATTTTAGTTTCTGGTGTTCCCGTCACTATGTACTCTTTGTTGTATTTTAGTTTACTTCTATTTACTAACCGTTGTATTACTGCTTTTACAGTTAATAACCGTTATTCTATTGTATATATTTTTATTATTCTCTGTAACTCTGGCACAAGAGTTTTTCTGGATTAATAAAGTTCCTTCTCATTTTATTTTAATTTGTCAGATCTTCGCAGGTCTTTGGAAACACGGACACCAATGAGCTGAAGGAACCTTTTCAGTTCCTTCAGAAGGATTCCCAGGATTAAAACTACTGGTGGAAACACGACCCACCTAATATTGCACTGTTGAGAGTGGAGCAGACGGGCTCCCTCTGAATGGCATCCAGCTGGTAGCCGACCGGGCTGCTCCAGGGGTCCGAGTAGGCCAGCAGGCTGAAGGCGTCCTGCAGGAGACAACAACAGATGACCTCACCTTCTCTTGTGGAGTACGCTGATCTTACACTACTACCAGTCTTTTCATGTCCAGTCCATCATAAACACACGAAACCTGCTTGCTTTACATTTAGGGGACGCTTTTATCCACCGCGACTTACAAGTCACACACCGTAGAACATCTACGGGGGACATTTGGGGTCAAGTGTCTTTCCTAAGGACACGTCGACATGGACTCGTGACTAGATAGATATACTTTATTAATCCCCCAGGGGAAATTTGTTGTCGTAGTAGCGCCTTACAATTTACAGCTTACAGATACAAATAAACACACTAGTAGACATGGACTAGCGACCATGACCCTAGTCGTGGACTAGCGACATGGATCAACGGGGCCGGGGATTGAACCGCCGATCCTCTGATCGAAGGATGATCCTGCGAGTCCGTACACCAAATATGAAGCTAGTTAGCTTAACCTAAATGCAAAAAAGTAAAATCCAAATGATTATATTTATTTCCTAACAGCAGTTTGGAAGAAGTGAGCGTTCATAAAAAGGCCGGGAAAGGATGCTGTTGAGTTGCATTATGGGAAATGTAAGATCCAATTATTATTATTTCCCCCGTGTATACGTCAGCTTGTTACACTGTTTTTAAGGTTATTTGAACTTTAAGACTTCCTTTAGAAATGACTGAACAATACGTTTCTGTACTGAAATCAAAATATTTGAGTTAGCTTAGTTTGTTGACTTTTAGTACGTTTCTGCTCAAAAACTAACTTATTAGGAAGAAGAATTGATAGGTAATGAAACGGTTTTAGCGTACCTTTAAAATAAGTAAGTAAAAGTTATTATTTAAAAGCTTTTATTTTGAAGGATCAAAAATCAGGGGACTGTTGGGTTTTCAGCAGAACGAAGCGAGAATCTGGGCATTTGGTGGTTGACGCGAGGAGGAATCACGAGCGCAGTGAGACTCGTTACCTTCAGCATCTTCTTGTTGGCGGAGTTCTTGCCACACTCGCGGCGGAGCTGCTCGCTCATGCTCTGGAGCTCCCTGCCGAAGTGGATCATCCTCTCGATGGCCGCCTGGCTCCCGCCGCACAGCTGCCTCTTGGACTGAGTCGACTCCACCTCTGCAGAGCCACGGGCCACGTTTAAGTAAAGCACAGTGCCCACCCAGCAATACACACACACACACACACACACACACACACACTCACACTCACACTCACACTCACACTCACACACTCTACTCACCCATGTCCGCGTCGCAGTCCTCGGGCTCGGCGGCGTGTTTGGAGCTGCCGTTGAGGAAACCGTTGGAGGACGATTCGGTCACTCCGTTGGTGAAGTGGTCGACCTCCATATCCACGTCGCTGCTGAGGCGGGACGCGAGCAGAAGGACGGAGAGGGACGGTCAGTAAGTGTGCGACTAACTCCTCCTCAACAAATGCCACGCGTTGACTTCATGGTGTTAAAACAGTTTCTTTACCACAGGTTGTCTCATTTTGTGCCAATTTCCCCGGAGAAGATATCAAATCCCCGCTAGCTCCCCGCTGTAGCTAGCTAGCGCTGCTGCTAGCTCTCTTCTAGCTCCCCGACAACCACCGAAGGTAGCGGGACCAGCCCCGGATCGACGCCCGACTCGGGCAGAGGGGACGCGGGCAGAGGGGACGCGGGCAGAGGGGACTCGGGCATAGGGGACGCGGGCAGTAGCAGCAGCTGGGAGCAGCGCTAGCTGGCTACAGCGGGGACAACCACCGAAAGGTAGTAGCGGCTTGTAACCCGACTTTTACGGTACTGCGATTTATATCAGCTATAGAACCTTTTGGCATTAGTCAGTTAACGCACGTTTCGTCGGCTTGGATTTTCTCTCAATACGCTTCGTCACTCACTCTCCAGGTCCGTGAGCATTTAAACAAAGTTACCCATAAGTCAACTTGACCATCATGAGCCGACTCCTACGCCGCCGGAAGACTACTTCGCTGGGAAGAGAGCAGACGGGATGCAGCTGAGGAACGTTAGCGGAAGGCTAATCTAAACTATTAGCAACATTTTCTCTCCATCTCCGAAACACTTCGTTGACGTCGTAGCCGTCTTGAGCCGAGAATCACAGTTTATCATCTAAAAACGTGTGAAATATCGAATCCGGCTGACAGCAGGATGTCCTGAAAAAGGTAGGTTTAAGCTCTTGAAGGCAATATGGGTTTTAGTTTGTGTGTTGCAGTTCCTAAGGGAAGGGTACTAATCACAGCCCCCGTTTTCTGAGGCGTAAATTCAGCTTTAAAAAGCTAATTAAATGTTAGCAAGGTTTTTGCTCAGTACCTGGTTATGGGCGGTTGGCTGTGGCTCCCGTTGAGGCTAACGTCAGACGCCGGCACGGTGGAGCCAGAGCTGGGAGGACAGGGCTTGTGACTGTGAGGGGAGGAGCTGTGGCTCTTATTAGACGTCACTCCATTACAGCAGGTACTGTCAAACCCTAAACAAACAAAAAACAGAGGGAGAAGTGTTTATACGTCGGTGTATCTGTTCTAATCTCGCGGTGTGAATGGTCCCAAGCTGGACGGTACCTGGGAGGTACGGCTGGGAGCTGCTGGCTTTGTGTCCGGGGCTGCTGAAGGGCCGGGGTGAGCCGGGGTAACTGTCCTGAGACTTTGGGCTGCGACCTCCCAGACACCTCACCTCACTGTCCGTCCCGTTCACCATCTCTATGAACTGTCTCACCCTGAGAAAACACCGGAGAGGGAAGATCATCGGTTTAAATAGAAAGTGGACAGTCGGCTTTTTGTAGTGGTTGCAGAGATAGACCCTTTTTTGTTTGGGTATGACATTTTCAAGTAAATGGCTTATTATTAAATATGGGATTTTTTAATTCAATCAATTGTGGAAAAACGCCAACATTGGTCTTACTTGAGCATGAAGAGGAGGTCTGGGTTCCTCTCCAGGAGGTTGGGGTAGAGCTGCTGGGTGGTCTCGATGGCCTCGCCCATTCTACCGGACAACACCAGCTTCTGGATCTCTGCAAAGCAACAGGCGACATGTTAACAGGCTACAGCGACACCGTGTCTCTCCAATGGGCTGCTGTCTGTCTCCTGGCACAAAGGCACATAGGTTAAAGAGAAAGTATTAACATTCTTCTTCTGTGGTGTGAACAGCAGACACACTTCCCATATGAATTTCAGCATCAGGTTTTTAACTTAAGGGTCGCAGCGTCATTCAGAGACGGGAACACCCAGGAGGACTCACTCTGTCGGTTTTTGATGGAAGCCAGCTCCTCGTGCACGGCCTGGTCTGTGGATTTGGCGAATGCTTCCGCCGTGGCACAGTAGCTGTGGTGCACCAGGTAGGACGCCACCATCCTGACGAGACAGAGAAAAACAAGCTCTGGGTGAACATTTTACACCAGCATGACTGTAGAATACGATATCTTTATTACAACTACAGGACCCACGATGTAATAAATTGGAACCATCCTTTAAGAATGTGTGTAATGATAAATGTTTAAAGTGTGTGCAGGCGCATTTGAATCCCGAATCAGCACCTAGATGACCCACAATGCAACAGCGGATAAAATCCTCTCGTTGACCGCTTCTCCTGTGCACACATTATTGAAAAAAAAGAAAGAAAATAATCTTGTGTTTAGCGGGGAGATTTGTGCCTGGAGGCCTCGGGGCATCGCTCCACAGCCACCAGTCTGACACCAGCGCAGGAACTTCCCGTTTCCACATCCCACGCAAAAAAAAGGCAACGCCTCCCTCCTCTCCGTCCCGCAACCCCAATCCCTCGTCAAATGGAGATTAAGTCCATTCAGGACAAGTAATCACAGCAACAGAGAGCTAATCCCATCAGAGTACGGAGCACGAGAGAAAGCGGTCCATCTGGGCCGCGATCCTCGTCCCGTCGCCTACGATGTCCAGCACTTCCTCTCCTTTATTTTATTGTGTTTGAAGGGTTGAATTCCAGAAACGGATTTAGAAACGGCCCGCAGTAAATCCCCAAAAGCTCCAGAATGAGCCCGAGGTCGGCCTTCAATGACCTTTTAGTCGGGGTTCATTTAAATGACGACAACAAAAAGACGTTGGTTGAACTGTGAACGTCTTTCCTCAGCGACCAGCCTGCTGTGGAAGGACACATCGTAAGCCCTCTCGTCCTTCGCTGCCCACAACATCTTCGTTACCGATCCAAAACAACTGAGTGTAAAGAAGAAGAGCTGAACTCCGAGAGAGAAACGCTCCGTTTTCTCCACCAAACCTCGTTGAGGAAATCTGGATGAGAAAGCTGCAGAAAAGACTCCCGAACTATAAACTATAAACTTCCTGCTAGAAACGTCCGTTTCCCTGATGGATGTCAACGCCAGAGTGGACGTGCCTAAACGTGCCTTGGCAAAAAAAAGAAGCCTTTCTTTAATGTCGTCAATCGTCATTTTTGATGTATCGGTTCAGGCACCGGTATCGGAAAAAACGATACCCATCCCTAGTTCTCAATGAGTAAAACTCAAAGTATTGATGCTCAAGAAATATTAGTCGCTTACATACAAGGACAAAAAAACAATGTTGATTATTTTTTTTCCTTCCTAAAAAACAACAACCTATAAGCAGAATTGATAAGAGTACTAATACCAATGGGTAACCTCCGTAATGCTGTCAGGTGTGAGCGGATCAGAACCAGAGACGACCACCAACTAGCTGACCCGCCTGCTGGAGACCTTCAAAGAACTAGGACGAAGGGAACGCTCAAGAAAAAGACCAACAGACGAATACTAGAGTATGTTTGAACTTTTGGCGACTTAAACCAGTAATAATTATCGAATGACAAAACTAAAATCAAGCGTGTATCCTCCTCTAGACCCCGTCGTTCCACAGGTTCACGCCAGACTTAGTTCCTCTTTTACGGCCCTCTTACTTCTGGATCATGGACTGCCACTCGCCCTCGCGCTCTCCGATGGGGAAGCGGTCGATCTGGGCCTGGATCTTTGTCCTCCACTCGCGCATGTAGTCCTCGATGTCGAACACGAAGGGGTGCTGGCCGAAGTTTGCGTCCACCACCTCCCCTGGAGTCTGGAGGCCCACGGTCGGGTACAAGTTGGGCTGCGGCGGAGGGATAGTAAAGAATTAGGATGATAATCAAAACAGGAAACAATTAGAGGGGAAAAAAATAACAGGAAAGCAGAAAATATATAAAAGGAAAATAGTGTTTGTCTCCACTTATCCTGAAAGCTCGATATTACAAGCGGATTCTACAATAAAAATGCATTTCCTGAGACACTAAAGAGGCAAGAAGCATGATTTCTATTAGCCACAATGCATCAATCAAGCTGATCAATGAACAGATTGCTCCTAAAGAACCGAATGTCCCGGTGGTCACATCGACAGGTGCTCAGATCTCCTTTACGGTGCGCCACTCAACCTCCCAACCTCCCGTTTTAGGAAACTCCGAGTCACGACAACCTCCGCTCATGCCCGTAAACGTCTCCTTCGATCGGTGTAACGGACCGGTGGCGGTCCGTGACCCGTATGGTTTCTCCCTCGCGGTTCGGACCGCATTCGAACGGCAGATAAATACCCGAAAACAGTTACACTTTGAGCAACACATCCGTGTTTAAAGCGACAGGAGGAGAGCTGGTAGTGCTAGCAGCACCGCTAACGGCTAACGAACAGAAGGGTAACGCTCAGGTACATTATGATGCGTTCAGTCTCCGGTCGGTGAACATGCGTGTTGGGAGATGGTCAATTATAAACGTCATTATGATGTCATTCTGCAAATCATCATCACGTCATCTTGTAAAGTGTAATTTTGGTGAGAAACTTGGATAAATCCATTCGTTTAACGTCTTAAGACTGGCTCAAAGCAGCTTCTATTAGATAAAAATACAATCTCATATTTCCTTATCATGTGAATTTTGATGCAAAAAAAACAAAAAAGCACTAGATAAAAGTATAACATTTACCGGCTTCAGAGCGGTTGAAAATCATTTTAATCTCTTCCATGCCGTCCTTTGCTCTCCGATATAACCGACGCTGTTGCAGCATCTTCGCCAACTGCAGACATTTTGACAGTCGGCCTCCACTTAAGCCCCGCCCCCAAACAAAACTCAGCTAAACGGCAGTTAACTCTTGGTAAAAAACAAGAACAACAGAACAAAGACATCCAAACATCACTGCAAAGCCTCAACCGATTCAAATATTTAACCAATTACATATTATTTCATGATTAAATTATTTGCTGCTTCCTGACGAAAATACAAATGTGTTCCGACACACCGGACGTACGTGCCCTTCTATGGGTTCATTGTTCTACCGATTTAATCACAGCAAAGAGCTGGTGGACTGTGTGTGTGTGTGTGTGAGAAATTAAAGTATCACAACATGTTTACAATCTCAGAAATTAAAAATAGAAGTAGGTCCGGTCTAATAGTTCACGCCAACCGCAAAGCGAATTGGCGATTGATCGCGTGATTATTTGTGTTTATTTGGGTCATTAGCACTAGAGGAGAAGTGGCTTATCTCCACGGAAACCATTATCAACTAACCCAGTGATTCTTAACCATTGGGCCGCGAGCGCCACCTAGAGGGCCACCAAAAACTGTTTTTCACCTGTGACGCTCAGTTACAATACAGCTTCCCACCACGTGGTGGCGGAAATGCGTCAGTCAGTTGTTTAACAAGCTCTAATATGCAGAAGAAGAAGCTCAGCCAGCAGCTAGCTAGCCTTTAGCGAAAGTTATAGAGAAGTATTTAAAAAGAAATAATGACGACGAAAGTGCTGCTGAACTTCCCACAAAACGTCTAAATGTTTGTGCAAGTATAGTCCTGACTTCACGAAGTAGGGCTTTGTGAACGGAGGTAACGAGGCGGAGCCCTGAGCCTGTGTGTGGAGTGAGGGCTAACGCTAGCCTCGCTAACGCAGCACTGAAGGCTTCACAGCTAAAGCGATATCTAAAGACCAAACATCCAACGCTCGTGGGAAAGCCGGTGGGGTTTTTCAAGAGAAAGGAAAATGTACTACAGATGCAGTAAAGGTCTGTCTGTCACTGACGGGCAACTCCAAATGTGCTGTGAAAGCCAGCTGTCACAGATATGAAGAGCAACTTCTGGTTCTGCAAACATGAAGACTGCTGAAGCATATCATTCACATCATAAGGCTATATTTTAATTTGCACTTTATTTAGATGTTATTTACAGTTTATTTCATTTTTAAATTATTATTTTTAAGTGTGAACACTTGTCTGCACACTAATAGTTGCCCAATAATTGTGAACACAGAGCCTAAGAAAGTAAAAACCTAACTTTTACTGTCTTAACTATTCATAGTATAGTTTAAGGTTTATTAACATTTTGGATTAATTGAGAGCACTGTAGTTGTTCAATAATACAATTAATCCTCAAAACATTTACTAATAATTGTGCAGTGTATTTATTTTATTACTACATATTTTTCAAATTTCAATTTATTTTCTCAGTTTTTCTTTTTAGTCTCCCTTGTTTTTGTTAAAAAAACGCATTATTAGTTAGTAGTGTGTTAATACGCCTGACTTGAGCCTTTAAATTAGTTATTGTATTAGCTTGATTTGTTCCATGACTTGATGTCTGTGCAGGTTCACATACACATGATCAATAAATGTATTTGTGATGATCACATTGTATCATGTCATTTTTTATATTTTCTTTGCTTGTTAAACTGTAGGTAGATTTGATTCAGTTATTGAATACAAGTCAAACCAAGAGTGAGATCAATTAGTTAATAAACCAATTCAGTGTTAATATTTGAATGGGCCCCGGGGCACTTTGTACTTGAAAAGTTGGGCCCAGAGGTCAAAAAGGTTAAGAACCCCTGAACTAAGCCATTTATTGCCGCCATCGACCATGGAAGAGATTCAACCACAATTGCCGCTTTGTCCTCGTTGTGGAAGTGCCAGATATCACCAGGAAACTGGTTTTACCGCAGCAGTTTGAACCCAAAATAAATTATTGCGCCGCGATTTAATCCCAATAAACGGAAAGAAATGATGCCGAAATGTCATAAATGTCATAGATTTGTACAAAGTCTGAATTTGTGCGTTGTTGATTCTCTACGCAAGACGCCAAGCGAACAACTTCTTAAAATGCTCCATTTCTGAATGGAGTTTGGCTCAATTGCTGCCATCTATGCGAACGTTGCAGCTGCTTCATCAACACAAGGTTGTTTAGACGTTATGTTGTGTGGTTATCGTTTGTACCACGTTGTTTATACACAAACATTCATCCAGAGTCGGCTGGTCTTTGTACTAGTAAGAGTCACAGCGTTGTGTTTGTTGTGAACGCAGCGTGACTCTGAATGCGTGTCAGGAGTGGGTTATGGGTGAGGGAATAAATAGTCCCCAAAAGAACAATAGTACAAAAGGTGTGTGTGTGTGTGTGTGTGTCTCCTTTGTCACGGTCCAACAACCACAAAGGTCAGCTGTGCCGAGGTGACGCACTTCACTGCACAACTCTGGAGGAACATGAATGTCTGGGTCACGGCCGAGTTCGTTCCGCTGCTCAATGGATTATTGTTGAGGCTAAGACTCTTATTTTCTTCAACCTCGAGAGAAAGAACCGGCCGGGGCGTCACATAATGAAGAGACTCGCCCGACACAGAAGGTGAGCGATGTCCCGTTAATGCACCAAGAGTAGGCAAACTTCTAAAGTCGTATTTAAACTTCTAGTAAAAGTAATTCTGCACCGAGGCGAGGTACACGGAATCACCTTTTATTTTTTATTAAACACGTAAATCTGACACCGAGCGAAACGAACGCCAGGAGTCACTCTGGAGAGCGGAGGAAGTCGAACTAAGAGATAAATAATAGATAATTAATAAATTGTTAACCTCAACCACGTCCTTCATCACCAGCTAGTTGTGAACTTTTATACACGTCTGTTTGGTGCCACGCAGGTTTTGTAAAGGACAAGTCATCACTGTTGCATAATAATAATAATAGTTGATTGCACTTCATGTTGAAAACAGATACAACATTTTTTTTAATATATATATATATATATATATATATATATATATATATATCTCCTTTTATTGAAAAGTTCTTATTATTTATATAAATATTAAAACATAATATAATTGTTTTATCAATATTTGTATATACACATACATACTAAGACAAATTTTTGTCTTTTTATTTAAAAAAAATATTATAATTGTTTTATTATTATATACATAATAAAACAACTTTTTTTCAATAAAAGAATCAACATGTATTTTTTTTAAATGCTGTTTATGGTGGATTATAGCCAAAATAACAGAACATTGTCAGTGTAGAAATGATATAAAAAGAAAATGGCTTCAAGCTCAACTATGGAAAAGGACACACTGTGAATCATCCTTCTCAAGGTGTTCCTCTCTAGTGTCAGAGAGCAGCTCCATCATTAAAGCTTTCCAGCCCTCAGACACTTTCTACAGTGTAAACGTTCTGACGGCTAACAGCTGCTGTCCAGTCTGCTTAATAATGGAAACAAAACAAAAGATTGAGTTACCAGACAGCAGTGGACGGACTCTGGGTACTTACGGGAAGGTCTGTGAAGGCGATGCCTGCAGAGGAAGAGAGGAAGTGTCAGCGTCAGCATGAACACACACATGAACACACACACACACCTTTCTGCAGTAACGCGATTTCTTAAAATGTCACGTAAACGAGACGCACTATTCAGGAGAACCCGGCTTCCTTAACACAGAAGAAGAAAGAAAAGATGGCGAACTCGAAGCGGTCGTTAGAACAATTGAATCTGTCAGACTAAATATAGCAGTTTCTGGCATGGGACAATTATCCTGCAGACAAAGCATCAGCATATGCTACAAACGCTTAAAAACTTAGAGAATGCAGCTTCAACACATGAAGCATATACTTCTATACAACCGGGGCTCCTCACCTAAGCTGTGTCCGTTCTTCGTGTAGAAGCAGGTGTTGTTGATGAGGTTCACGCAGCAGCCGATGACGTCGCCGGTGGTGAACGTGGGTCCGTACGGCTGCCCGGTGCCGGACGAGCAGAAGGAGTGCCCGTCGTCTCCGTGGTAACCGTACGAGTGCTTGTCCCAACCTGAAGGAGAAGGTGTGAAAACCACAGCAGATGGTTCGTTTTTGGACTAAAAACACACATAATAATAATGTCAAAGTCCAGCGTTTAGAAATCAAGAGGCATTTGTGACCAATAATTAAGACTCAAGAGATGGAAGAAAAAAAATAGAGAAAGAAAGAAAACTAGACTCTTGAGGACTTGAGTGCCGTAGGCGCTCTGGAAAATAATTAAAATGCAGCGTGAATGTGTGAATAACCGAAATAATGCAGGAGGAGAGTTTCTAGGAACCTCAAGAAGAAAAATAATGACAACCACAAATAATGAAAAATAAACATTTTACTGCAATCCCAACAATCGAATTCGACAACTCGTGTTTTAACCATTTTTTTGGAGGGTGGAGAGATTGTTGTTGTTTTTACGTGGAAACAAAGCCAGTCCGAAGCAGAAATGCTTAGTCGTCGTTCCAAAGCGTGGAGACACACAGGTGTGTTTGGGTAACGGAAACAAGAAGCAGACACCTCGAGGTAATTGAACCGAGAAAGTCAGTCTTTAAGTCGCTGGACTTGCTTGTTGTTGTTGTTTTCAGTGTGAGATTTGGATGTTAAAAGCATCTGTCAGCTCTGGGCCTCCTGTTATCTTGGTACGGAGGGACTGGAGCTGCTGGGCGGGTCCCGTTGTCCTGTTTGGCCCGATAAACCCAACCCTCCAGTCTTTGTGCTAAGCTAGCCTAGCTGCAGCTTCAAATGTAACGGACAAGACGCGAAAGTGAGATATCAATCCTCTTTTCTAAGTCTCCGCAAGAAAGCAAATAAACATTCCCCAGAAAGTAAAACTTCTTCTTTTTCTGTTTCAATTGAGACATTTTAAATATAGACGTCATGGCTTTTAGTAAAGAAAAAGTCCTCAAACTTATCTGTATTTCATTTTCTGCTTACTCATCAAAAATGTGTGTATATATATATATATATATATATATATATATATATATATATATATATATATATATATAGATAGATAGATAGATAGATAGATAGATAGATAGATAGATAGATGAGAACATCGGCCCACACATCGATTAGGATAAATGCGATATCCAGATTAAACCCCACTGGTGTGCGTTGCCATTTTTCTCACTCTAAATATCTCCTCTGCTATTGGACAACCCATGTAGGTCAACCACTAATCCAGATGTCACTCAAGTATTTCCGTTTTAATATTATGGCCCTCTGATCAAGGCCCACCCAAAAGAAAAACAGCCAGATTATTCCATCCTCTGCCTCCACGTCTCAGTTTCTCCAATACAGACAAATGTGATCCTCTTTAGACACATGTACAGGCCTGCAAACTCATGAGGGGTGAAAAAGGTGACACCAGGAAGGGGGGGGGGGGGGGGGGGGGGGGGCGGCAGTGACGGGCGAGTCAGTGCCGAACAGCGTCACTATGGGTTGCATTTCTTCTTTTGTCAATACCTAAGTGTAAAAGTATATATATATAAAAAAAAAACAGTGCTTTTCTTTGAAAAATAAGGACATTTCTAAGTGACCCCAAACTTTTGAACAGTAATGTGTGTGTGTGTGTGTGTATATATATATATATATATATATATATATATATATATATATATAAAAAAATGTAGACTTAATACTTACAATATGAAATACTGCTGCACTATACTGAATATTGTTTTGCTACTACTACATTTCACTTCATAATATTACACTTATATGCCATAATATGCATAATGTACCAGCCTTTTTATTTTTATTTGACCATACTATCATATATATACTGTTATACCACTTTACTTTGAGGAGACATCACTGTTAGTCTAGAACACTGAATAATGTTTCCACCAGGTAAACCTGAACATGCACACCTCTCTCTGTGTGACATCATTATAACCACATAACTCTATAGATTATAATTACCGAGATGATACACTTTTTTCTACACGTAGATCTTGAAGCCTTGAATATAAACAGGAGCCCGGCCACCCTACGGAGGAAACTCATTTCGGCCACTTGTTTTTTAATTAAAATACAAGTTGGATAAAATCTCCACTTATATCCTCTCCTTATATGTGGTCAGGTGTCGGTAGGTAGAACTGAGTCGCCGCTGACTCGCCGCTCTCCTGTCTGACGTCACACGCTGCCACGGACTCGCCGCTGCCAGTAATCTCACTCGCTGTCTCTCCCAACAACGCTAGCTAACGTGTTAGCTAGCTGACTAGCTTGCTATTAAAAAACTGGTGGGAGGGAAATGAAGCCGCTGATTGGCCAAGACTCGACCTGTCAAATATCTTCTATTGCGAAGATCGCGACCTCAGCTTTTTTCCGTGTCTCACTCCAATCTCAGAAACACTGGGCGGCCAGTTGAATGCCCCCACCCCTCCCAAAAACAAAAACTCTTCGGCTCTACACGAGTCACGTGGATGACATATTTTGATTTCAAAATGTCGAATTTCAACGAAAGGTGACAAGTTTGCAGGTCTGCATGTAGGACATTTTGTATCCTCCAAACCACTAATTGAAGTGAATAGCTTCTCCCTTAGCGTCACACCTACACCTGGTGCCACACACCTCCGCCAGACAATCAGCTCAGACGAGCCGCGCCCACACAAACAGTCAGACACGAGACAGACGAGTTCTTCTCACGGCGCCTGTGAGGAGGAGGCAACAAACACTGTGGAGGAAAACACAAAAAAAGTGTTGTCTTACCGGGGAGTCTGTTCATGTTCACGCCCTGAGCCGAGAGGCCGATGCCCATGTACCTGTGGAGCAGACGGGTCGAGCGTTTAGTCGGACACGTAAAAAACATCTCCACAGTAACAGCCGGCGGTGTTATAATACTATGTGTAAAACGTGTAATTACATATTTAAAAAACAAGCCACCAGTGATGGAATCCAATGAAACGTGGGAATTTATTATTTATGATCATCAAAGTGTTCAGACATCTCGGGTCAAGGAGGTTCAAAACAAAAACTAATGCAGTCAGAAAGTCATGTGACCTGTGGTGGTCACACTGTAAGATGAGACAGGGTTCATACACATTCTGACCAATGAATTTCCATGACTTTAAACCAAATTTCCATGACCAAACATTGTGAGAAATCTGGGTGTAAACATGAAAAAGTGAGAAAATGTAGTATTTAAACTAACAATGAGAATACAAAGCATACAGTAAACCTTAAATGACACAAATGAATGAGAGACAATAGTTTGATTAATATCAAACTATTGTATAGTCAAACAATGAATCAAACAATGAATAAACATTTATATAGATGCCTGTATGTATGCCTGCTTATATTTTGAGCGTCTTTCTTTTAAAAGCATATTCATTATTTCAAACTCAGCGTAAACGAACGACATGAACACATGAATATAACACATTTACATGACTTTTAGGATTTTTTTTTCACTGATTTTTCCAGGCCTGGAATTAACCATTTAAATATTCCATGACTTCTCCAGGTTTTCCATGACCGTAAGAACCCTGATGAGGACTTTCTTTGTGACCTCTAACCCTGTGAAGATTTGAATCCATCTTTCACTTCATGAGATTTTTCCGTGTTCTGTAGTCTACTGATATAAATGTCGAAAAATAATAATATATACTCACACATCCTACAGCGTTAGCGACGCATTACTTAAAGCAGCATTCATATACATGAAGGAGTGCAAGAAGCGGCTTGGAATAAAATAAGTTTCCATTTAGATTTGACAACACGTCGACCAGCTGAAACACATTTTATAATCTCATATGGAAAGAGAACAGGACTCTAATCTCCCGTGGGCGATCGTCTCTTATTCAGATGATTAGTGAGCTTCCATAAAGATTCCCTCAATTAACAGGGCTGACATCATGACAACTATTGTGCAGTGTGTTGCTTTGGTAAAAGATGCTGATGCAAGTTAACAAGCAGCTACAACGAGAGCCATGTAAACCCAGATTAGACGTGTCTATTGTTTGGGCTTCCGTAGATAACAGATTAAGGTTTAGAGCAACTCTTCACCTAAACATAAATAAAGATCCAGCATATGAGCAGTTCATTAGTGATGCTAGTTGAGTTTGGTAAACCGTTAATAGGATTAACAATATTACAAGTCAATAACCTCCCTGGTGAACCCATCAGGCTCAAGTTTATCACACACCAGAATAAAAACGTCCCTCTACTTTTCATTCTGTTTTCTACCGTGTCAGAAAAATTACGACCTCACAAGGCTGTTGGTCCGTTGAAGTCATCGCGATTGATCCACATTTTTAAACGACAATCAATCAGTTGTGGAGATGTTTTACTTTGGACTGAATTCTGAAGGACACACACACACACACACACACACACACACACACACACACACACAGACACACACATAGACACACACACAGACACACACAGCGTCCTTACCCATCTCGGCCTTTGCTGATGATCTTCACCTCAAAGTAGTAGACTCCGCAGGCGGCCGGGATGGGGTGGGTGGCCCGTACCGACGCGGCATCTTTCGGGGTTTTGCCGTGACCTAACAGAGACAAGGAGCGGCCATTATACATGAGACAGGATTCATAGGAAGGGATGTAAAACACACACACCCACAGAAGCTGTTCTACAGCTACTGAAGCCGACGACCACCACTTTTGGTTTGGCCTCTCGTCAGCCATTTTGAGTCACTTTAACTCAAAGCGCAGTGCAGACATTCATGTAGAAAGTGTGTAGTCTTTAAAAAAAAAAGCCGCTTGTTTTTGTAGCTTTGACCCAAAAAGGGAACGTTGACCGTACTGGACCGTGATGTTCACACTGAAGGAATACTAATCTGACAGAGACTCAAAGTTTTACTTCCCAAAAAGAAAACGGTTTGAAGGGAAATTAGAGCTAGTCCCAATATTTTTTTAGGTAAATGTATATATTATTAGTATTTTGTGTTTAATAACGGCTTACAGTGGTTTTATATGAAAGGAAAAGTAGACCTTGTGATCATCAAACAATACTTGATGACATTTTAATGAATACTCCATGGCACAAGAGAGCCTATGAATCTGGACTGGCTGTTGTTGTTGTGCTGCTCATCCGGTTGGACAGTAAAGCTAACGTTAGCTCATGCTGCTGCAGTATTATTAAGGGTCAGATATCAGAAATGTTTACATTGTGAGATGCTACTTAGCAGCAGGTTGAAGTTATTACAACACGTGGACAACTATGTGGCTGTTATTATTATTATTATTATAATAATACTACAGTTGTGAATGTCAGGATCAGGGTTGGAAGAACTGAGTAATCTAAAGTGTATTATTTTACTATATGTCAGATCAAATTGGTCCATTTTTCTGTGGAAAACAAGCGTGTTTACTTTGAATCCTGGGAAAACCCTAACAATGCACAACTGTATCCGATTGTTTTTATTTATTCATGTAGAAACTACAGATTTGTTATTATTTTAGATACAAATGTATTTGGTGTTGTACTAAACAGACCACAATAAAAGGCCTGGAGTTAACACTACATGAAGTAAGTTTAACTAGCGAGCTGGATATTAGTTAGGAAAACCTCAGGACACTTTGAAATCTGGAAGATGAAGTGATGAGAAACTAAAATTGTTGAAAGATAAAAGAATAAATCATTTAGGAAAACACAACAAATACAATAAAACCAACAGAACCTGTAGACACAACTATGGTTGTTTACATTAAGCTTTTCACTGTCAATTAACCCATTTATTATTTTTCAGATTAATCTAAAAAAAATTGAGATAAATTATGAAACTTGCTCATTATAAACCAACATTTTTAATTGTCTTGTGTCCAGCCAACAGTCCAAAACCTAAAGATATTCAACTTGCAAAGAATTGGCGACTCGTATCTTTTGACAAGCCATAGCTGTCAAACATTTGGCATCTGTGCCGGGCTAATCAATAACGTTAATAAAGTCGCTGGTGATTGATCCACCAATCAACTATTCATGTTGGATTCCCCAATTCTGTTGCGTAATTAATGTTGTAAACTGTTATTCCTATTTCATGGCATACAATGTCACTTTAGTGACACGTTATAGCCATTAAACACCTTCTCAGATGAGCTATATAGAAATAACTACATCACCACAGTTGTTTGTTTTATTTTGTACTTAATTTAACATCTATTGCACTGTTGCTGTTGTTGTTGATTGTCTCGTCTAATGTTATGCACCTTGCGCCAAGAAAAAAATCCTTGTTTGTGTAAACATATCTGGCGAATAAATGGTTCTGATTCTGATGTTCACCTAACAGACGCGTGACCTCTCTGCAAATGCCAAGGTCCTTGTTTATTTCCCCCTCAAAGAAACAATGATGTTCTTTGGGGTTTTAATTACTCAGATTTTCCTAATTTGTTAATCTGCTAAAGATTTTCTCAATTAATTGGTAGATAAAAAGTCAGAAAACAGTGGAAAAATCTGGGTGCAATTTTTCAAATGCACAACACGACATATTAAAGCGCCAAAAACATAAAACAAAGTGATTACAGGTATTATAGAATATAAGGAACAGCAGCAAATATTTGCAATTAGGTAGCTGGAACTAGTCAATTGTTGGCATTTTGCTTTTAAAATGTAGCTTTAAGGATCAATTGATTAGCAAAATAGGTGCTGTTTAATAAACCAATGCTTCAGCTCTCGTACTTATGATGAAGTATCCCAATAAAGAAGGCCTTGGTGTCATTTATCTGTACTAATAAGTACTATCAATAATTTTAAATAATGATCTTTAACTAAATTAAACGGTTCCGTATTTTCTGTTTATTTATATTAATATAATTCCATCCCTGATTGCCACAGAGCCATAGTCATGATCAAACTAATTAAGACTGTTTTAAGAGGCGATGGTTCACGTATAACATTAAAATTAATATTGAATGCTAAAGTTCACACCTGCTCAGAGAGATCCAGGTGAAGGGGTTGCATAACGACAGAACAATCTGTCCGTCACCAGGAGGAGTGCGCATGTGCAGAGGGCCTGGTCAGACACAGAACAACACACCCAGGAAGTACAGTTACAGTCTTCCTTCTTTTATTTAAAAACTATTGCCTTTTCCTTGTAGGCCACCTAAAAAAAAAAACAACAACAACCTGCTGGCAGGTTTTGCTTAACGACCCGACTGTCACGTGATGTTAAACCCTCATCACCATCAATCACTACGTCACTGGAGGCCGATCAATGCTTCTGAATAACTTGAGCTACTCGACAGTGTATTTCCTGTACAGTTAAATGAATCTATACACACACACATATATACACATATATACATATTATAATAATGCTGCTGTAGCCTTCCCAAAGGAAAAAAATAGATTTGTTAGGTCATGTCCGACTCACATCGAGCCAAACCAAGAGATGCACTTTGTTTATGTTTCTACATCCGATGTGGCATATATACATAAATATATACATCGTATATATTTAAAACAACGATTGTGCTGATAAGCTGCGTAATGTCAGCAAACGGAGGGCAAGCTAACTAGCTAGCTAGTAGGTCACTGCTCTGGCTGTGCATACACCTCGCCAGCTGGTCGGATTGCAAGATGTCCTCTCGCCTTGTTGTTGTTGTTGATGAAGCCTACTTTGTTTTTAGATCCGCTAAACCGCCCGTGTCCCGGTGTCAGTACCTTTATAGTGGACGCGGAGGTTGTTCTGGGACAGTCCGATGTAGCTGAACTTGTCCTTCGGGCTCCAGGAGCGTGGCAGCGGGGTCTCGCGTTCGTTGACGGCCGGGTAGAGCTGCCGGAGCCGCTGGTTGAGCTCCTTCTCCTGCTCGTTCAGAGCGGAGTCTCCGTGGACGACGACCGACATCAGGAACCCGCAGCCCGACGACTGCCCGGACATGGCGACCGCCAGACTCTATGGGAGGGGGCTAGAGCGGCTTGTCAGCTACAAGCCGGAGCTACTTGCGTCCGTCAGCGTCAAGTTTATATATAAGAAAATACAGAAACAAAAAAAGAAAAAAGGGAGGGTTAGCTAAGCTAGTTAGCAGGCTCAGCTAACTTGCTCCACAGGTTAACCCGAGCCAGTTAGCTGGGGCGCTAAGCTAGGCTAAGCTAACTGGCTCTGCTGCTTCAACTAGAGTTAGTTAGCCGGGGCGCTAAGCTAGGCTAAGCTAACTGGCTCCCCTGGTTAACCAGAGCTAGTTAGCCGGGGGAGCTAAGCTAACGCGTTTAGCTCGGCTTGGGGGGGGTTTGACGTTAGCTGACACGAAGCCGCGGATACAGACACTTAAGACGGGTAACCGGGGATCGGAGGAAAACCGTTTTAAAAAAAAAGAGACAAACTGTCGCCGGGAATAAAGTTACGCACTGACGTTAGCGTGTGAGTGTGATGAGCTCGCGCTAGCCTCGATCTTTTGTTTGTTGTCGGAGCGTCATTCGCAAATCCGACTGGCTGAGAGCAGCCTCACTCACTTCCTGTGGGAACGCGTCATAAATACACAACACGGTGAACGTGCAGCAGGTTCAACGTTGTTATAAATATATATGTATATATATAGTCTCCTATATATATATATATATAAAGTTAGTTTTTTGTATTGTATTTGTATTGCAAAAGTGATGTTGGGCCCTTTTAAAATGTTTAACATACAATAGGATTAAGGTAATTGTAAATGTTTTTATTCTAGTTGCCAGCAGAAGGTCAGTTTTGTTGAGAGTACATTATTGCGTATGGATACATTTGGGTTTTTATGGAATAAACTACGAGCTTCATCATTGAATGGCTGACCATGGAAAGTATAGTCTGCAGAAGAGCATGTTTGAGTGCAAATAAATTGATATATATACTATATATATATATATATGTATATATATATATATATATATATATATATATATATATATATATATATATACATATATATATATATATATGTATATATACGTATATACGTATATATATATATGTATATATATATATATATATATATATATATATATATATATATATATGTATGTATATATACATATATATATATATGTATATATATATATATGTATATATACGTATATATGTATATATATATATATATATATATATATATAAACAGTCCAAATCATTACCTTGCCAGATACAAAACTGTCATACCATGACATGCACAATAACCAAAGATGAAATGTAAGATATGCTACTGTAACCAATAAAGAGTGCAATCATGAAAGCAAACACACACATTACTTTGTCAATGTCAATAATGCAGACGCTAAGGGAAGGTCATCTCTTATCCTTGACAACAATTGTAAACTCACACCAATCAAATATTTCGCAAATTTAATTTGTACACCATGGGTGAGTGACAAAAACATATAATATTTTCAAATCCCTGACAAACGCTATTTTACACAGCCCAACTTAATCAAAAGTAGCCCACTTTCAGTAATCACTTTCAGGATGATTATTTCTTTGAAATGATGCAGCTGCAAGGTCCAACTCTAACCCAAATCATAGCACAATATGTGAACATTCTCTCTGCAAAGGTTGACTTCGATAAAGTGAAGCAGAACAAAGTTAGAAAGGGTTTAGTACAGAGAAAACTCAAACGAGGTCTCATTGGGGCCCATTTGGGCTATTTGAATATTCTCATGTACCAAACCATATATTTCACTTGTATATTACTTATGTTGTTCAATACATCCAAATACAGCAGCTATGATTTACAGTTTCATAAAACAATCGTTCAGTTTCCCGCTAGGGGGGGGGGGGGGGGTAAAAGGTTTAAACGCATATGAATTTGGGAAAAGATGTTGTATTTCATCACAATATCGACAGAAATAGATTTGGACACGTGGGTCCTTATCTTTTCAATCCACTTTGTGTTTTTAGTGGTCCAACGGCTCGGATCAGTCATACACAATATGCAGGCGGAAGGGGAGCTCGGCCTGCTCGGCCTGAAAAGCCCCTCACGGCCACATGGGGGAATGTCCATTGCATCACTGGAGAGGAATCTGAACTGGTGGTCCGGTCCCTATAGGGAAGCACTCGCTGGAAAACACCGAGGCAGGACGAGGACACACAGTTCTGGGAGAAGATCCTTGAGGGTGAAGGAGGAAAACATGTCGTACAATCAGAAATATAATAGTGCAGTGAAAGGGGAACGTTTGTTTAAGATAAGATAAAATAAGATAATCCTTTATTAGTCCCGCAGTGGGGAAATTGCAGGATTACAACAGCAGTGCACACAAGAAACACATAGTAAATAAAAACCAAGTAATATAAATAAACAGTAAAACAGTAATAAAAACAGAAAAGAAGAATACAATAGCAATATTAATTATCCAGACGGAATAAAAAGTATATACAAAAATATTTAAATATATTTATATTGCACCAATTGAACGTAATTAAAGTGGCCAAAGTGATTAAAGGGTTATTAAGTTTTTTAAATATGAAGAGTACAATGTTTAGATACGTTTACTTTACTTTGAGTATTTGTGTTTTATCTTTTTATTTTTTAACTCCACTACATTTATAAGATAAGATAATCCTTTATTAGTCCCGCAGTGGGGAAATTGCAGTATTACAGCAGCAGACAGGTAAAGTGCACAGGGAGTAAAATAAAAATAACAAGAATATAAATACACAGGATTATAAAAACAGTAAAGAATCCGCAATATTATATACTGTATACAGACAGAATACAAATGTATCTAAAAATGTTTTGACTTTTCAGTTTGAGGTTTCACTAGAAACACATGATGAGCGTCTGCAGTGCACAATGATGAAGATGAAACCGGTTTCTTTGTAATAATAATAATAATAATAAATTTCATTTTTAAGCACACTTTTCTTTCAGAAGAAACTCAGAGTGCCACAGAGACAATATATAGTAAAACAAATAAAAACATAGTTAAAACATGGTTAAAGCAACCCCTAATGAAAAAAAAGAAAAGAAAAAGAAAAATGAATTGCTGTTTGTGAGTCTTTACAACAACCTGCAGACTTTCACCTGTCTGAGCGGCTAAAGGGATTTTCTCTCTTCAACAAAATGTCAGTAAAAAGCAACGGTGAAAGTCCAGAGAGCAGAAATGAGCTTTTTATCTTCGTTCATGAATCATCTCACGACCCCTCAGATTCATCTTGAGCCTTTTGGAGGACACAACATATTTCCGATTAAATCTCGTTTCCATACATCTCAATCGAGGGGAAAGGGATTTTCTCAAACAAAAGAAAAGCGCTACAAAACTCCTTTGTTAGGTTTATTTACAAAGAACAAAAACAACATCAGGGCTTGACTTTCAATGACCATGAAATTGAAACAAACCAAAACACAACAAAAGTACTTCTGTACACACATGAAAGTTGTGTTTGTGGATCCATCCTCGTTTACAGACACTGATGCCTCAGTATTAACAATATAAAAATATCATATGTCATAATATATACATATATATTATATATATATAATATATCAGTCACAGTGACTGTAGAACGCGTACCTTTGCTACTTTAAGTACATTTAGCTGATAATACGTCTGTACTTTTACATATTTTTTATGCAAAAACAATATTCAGGAATTAAAGCAAAGTTGTAAACAATTTAGTAAAAAGTAGAAACTTAGCAACGTGCTAACTAAGAGAAGGACTGTTTGCCATGTAAACATTACGCAGTTTAACAAAGTTCAGGTTTGCAAGTATTTCATATGATTGAAATATGATCAACGAGTTTGTTAGACCTCAGAGACACACAAAGTGAGACACACTGATGTCAGTCTACAAGAAAACAACACAGAAAACCTTGAATGTGCATCTGTATTATAGTCTGACATCAAAACATCAAAACCAACTGAGCAATTGTTATATAAAACTGTAAATCATAGCTTGTTTTATGAAAAAAAGTGAGAAAATTCAAATAGCCCCAATGTTCTCTGTTCTAAACCCTCTCTAACTTTGTTCTGCTTTACTTTATCAAAGTCAACCTTTGCAGAGAGAATGTTCACATATTGTGCTATGATTTGGGTTAGAGAATGTTCACATATTGTGCTATGATGTGGGTTAGAGAATGTTCACATATTGTGCTATGATTTGGGTTAGAGAATGTTCACATATTGTGCTATGATTTGGGTTAGAGAATGTTCACATATTGTGCTGTGATTTGGGTTAGAGAATGTTCACATATTGTGCTATGATTTGGGTTAGAGAATGTTCACATATTGTGCTATGATTTGGGTTAGAGAATGTTCACATATTGTGCTATGATTTGGGTTAGAGAATGTTCACATATTGTGTTATGATTTGGGTTAGAGAATGTTCACATATTGTGCTATGATTTGGGTTAGAGAATGTTCACATATTGTGCTATGATTTGGGTTAGAGAATGTTCACATATTGTGCTATGATTTGGGTTAGAGAATGTTCACATATTGTGTTATGATTTGGGTTAGAGAATGTTCACATATTGTGCTATGATTTGGGTTAGAGTTGGACCTTACAGCTGCATCATTTCAAAGAAATAATCATCCTGAAAGTGTTTTTTTTTCTAGGCGGACCTGAAACCTTTTTTTCTGTGTCATCTTCATTTAATCTTAACCAGTAACATATAGACTGATATTTACACATCTGAACAAAATCTCACATTTTATTATAACACCCACATGATTCAAATAGCCCTAATGGTTGCAGAGATACACCCTTTTAAATTTGGGTATGACATTTTCGAGCAGAGGTCTAAAAATAGGATGGTTTTTAGCTCTATTATTTCAGATGATCTTGTACTTCTATGGTATATTTCTACATTAACGTGTGATTAATTGAGTTGGCACAAGGTGATTAACCACTGACTGATCCACAGACACAAACACAGAGTGGGAGGAGCAGGTTTTATTTCCGGCCCTGACGTTCTGGAGTTCAGACATGATGTCGCAATCACAGCGCGACAGTTTTCATTTGACTTCCAGATGATTTGTGTGATTCTTTGACTCGACGGCCTCGAGGGGATTGTTGCGTCTAAAAGGGATTTGTAGAACATCGCTGACATTTTATGTTATTTTCTTCTCTTTCTAAACTGTATTTCTGTGGTTCTTTTTGGTCGGTGACGTAAGTGGACGAGTATCAGTCTCTCTCTGTGTCACTAGAGGGGAGAGGAGAGCTGTCACAGTCTCTGGTGGATCAGGTTCAGGCTCGAGCTCAGAAAGAGAACTGAGTCTGATCCCAGTGTCTCCCCCAGATTCAATTTCTGCATCTCACTACTGCATTTTATTTCTTAAACTGCACTGCAACTTTTATTCATTTTATTTGACTGTTTTAATGTTTTCTTAACTGTTTTTAAATCCTGTTTTCTAAAGTAAAAGCACATATTTCCACTTGGTTTTTAAAAGGGAAAGATAATAAGTGTCCACTGGTAGGGATTTAGGTAAAAGAATAAAGAGTTTAAATAGGACAAAGGGGAGCTACTGGAGGTCGACTCTTAGTTGGTAGAAATCCAAGTTGAAATCCGTACGGTACGTCGATACCTCTGGCAACTAAGTTTTGTTGTTTTGAAATTGTTCTGCATTATATTTTGATGCATTTAATGGTTTTATGTGAAGTGCCGGCTCCCAGCATGCTTAGAGAGGAGTGTACGATCGTATTGACCACTTTTATGGTTTCATTTCTTCTCTTGTTTACGAGGAAGTAAGGACGACTGAGTCCTCTTTGAAAACGTCCTCATGAAACATCAACTTTGGTTTCGAGAGTATTTCCTTATTTTACTTGAATTGTGTTTTTAATCACTGAAATCTGATCTTGTTCATCCTAAAATATAATTATTTATAGTTTGTTGATTTTATTCAATAATACGGTTATTGCTACTTTTCATTATAGTTTTACGGGGAAGTATTACAAAAAGGTAATATTATTTGTGCCACGACAGCTTAGAATAATTCAATTAAAAAAACATACAGTGTTTTAATATAGATATAAATTGGAATATTTTTTTTCTGCATCAGTCTCACATTTTTCGGCAATAAAGGTGTGATCCCTCACCGGCTTCCCATCCTTGCACACTGCCAAACGCAGGTCTCATGGGCAACACAGTGTCAAGACTCCCCTACATAATAATAATAATCTCAATTTCACTAAATCTATAAATTACCTGCCTGACATACATCTCGAAATATTTGAGAAAAGATGATTTACTTCCATTCAACTATTCCATTAATTCTAGTCAACACGTGTCTGCAGCTTTAAGAAAAAACACCTTTAACTGTTTAATTTCAGGAGCAAACTGTCGTCCATCCTGTTGTTCATATTCATGAATGAATGCCTGGTGATAAAACATAATAATCTCCCTTATTGGTGCATAAACAGTTTGATTCTTAGCTCAAGAACCAACAGGACATCATGACGTTGAAGTTCACTTTGATGCGTTTATGGCTGAAACTAATTACATCCACAAGTGTCAGAGACATTATTAATAGCTTAAATACCTTCAGGTTTCTCACTACAACAGTCGGCTATTATGCATTTTATCTAGCAGATTCCACCACAGTTGGCATTAAAGTTTGAGCTAAATCTGACATTCTTCAGCTCTATTGGGTTAGTTGGCTACCAAGCTAAACAAAGCACAAGTTCACATGTATAACGATGAAAAGCCCCAAACGGTGAGCTCCGTTTGTACGTAATGTTCTTGCTCTCTTCTTCAATAAAGAAAAGGAGCATTTATTGACGTGGTCAGTTACACAGCAACACCCCCGTTAGTGAATTCTGGAGACCCCCCCATTGACGTTTGCCGGTTCCTCCGGTCCCGTTACGGTGGCATGCAGTCCCACAGCTCGTGGCAGACGCACTGGCAGAACCCGTAGACCATGATCACGACCAGGCTGGCGGGAACCAGGCTCACCAGCAGCACGCCGAGCGTCGTCCTCTGCACGATGAGCAGGTAGACCCCCAACGGCAGCGAGCTGAAGTACAGCAGACCCAGCGCCCACACCAGCGCCCGGGCCGAGATCTGGCACAGCAGGGCCGCGCAGTTCCACGCCGTCCACCGCTGCGTGACGGACACCATGGAGTCCAGGCTGGAGGAAGGGTGGGAGCCACGGTGCTGCTGGTGGAGGTGGAGGTCGTGGGTGGATGCAGGCGACAGCGGCGGCGGCGGCTCCATGATGGTAATGACCACAAAGTTAGGGGAGCCCCGGATGGATGAGTAGGCGGTGGAGGAAGAGGAGGCGGACGAGGAGGAGGAGGATGGAGGAGATGCCACAGGTGGGTTGCTGCCCATGAGGGAGCTCAGGAGCCCGGGGCTGAGGAGCAGCTCCGTGGTCGCCACCTCCTGGCGGTAGTGGAGGTTCCTCTGATTCCTGTGCTGGAGCGCCAGCGCCGCCGCCAGGCTGCGGTCATCCGGCAGGCTGCTCGCCGCCGCCGGCCCCGGCAGTCTGGTGACGTAGCGGCAGAACGGGCACACTGCGGCATCGGGAGGCGACTCGCCCAGGTCCAGGATCTTGGCGAGGCACTTGGCACACAGGCGGTGGCGGCACTCGAGCGCCTTCGGCCTGCGGCTGCCCAGGTTGTAGGTGCAGTAGCAGATCTTACACTCCAGCTCGTCGGCGCTCAGTATGTCCACGTGGCCGCCGCCGCCGCCGCCGCCGCCGCCATCCTCGGTGCTCTGCAGCTTGATCACCATGCTGACCCCCGAGCTCTCGCCTCAGGATCAACAGAGAAATGCAGCCAAACACTCAGGTCCAGGCTCAGCGGCAAGGGACACGGCGAGGTTCCCATAGATGGAGACGGTGACAACGGTCCACTCCACTGAAGGTCTGGGCTTCATTGTGGATGTCCAACGGGCTCCTGTAGTGTGTGTGTGTGTGTGTGTGTGTGTGTGTGTGTGTGTGTCAGAGAGAGAGAGAGAGAGAGAGAGAGAGAGATTTGGGAGTTGATGAGGGGAAGACCCTCGTGAGTTCTGGCCTCTGAGGGTTTCTCTGCCTCTGAGCAGTTGGGGTGTAACGGTGCTTCGTTTGGGGGCAAAAAAAAGAGAGAAAGATACCAGAGAGAGAGCGAGAGAGAGAGAGAGAGAGAGAGAGAGAGAGAGAGAGAGAGAGAGATAACTGTTAACACAGCATTAGAAGAGAACAAACAGAGGCAAAGGGACAACAAAGCAAACCCTGTACAAACCAGAGCTGGAATTTTCTAGCCTGATCTTTTGTTGCTCAGTGAAATTCAGTCCAATTAGTGGCTGACACACACACACACACACACACACACACGCACACACACACACACACACGCACACACACACACACACACACACTTCTAAAATCTAACGGTTCTCTGTTAATGGTGTGTGCGTGTTCAACAAAACATGAATGAGTGAGAGGCTGCACGATAATGTTTAAGTGTGTGTGTGTGTGTGTGTGTGTGTGTGTGTGTGTGTGTGTATGTGTGTTTGCAATAAATTAGTGTGCATTTTCATTTGTGTGTGTGAGCTTGTGTGTTGCATGCTTGAGAACATATGAACAAATGGATGTAACAGTGTGTTCTGTGTGACAAATCTCGTTTTTTACTGACTTTTATTCATAAGCCTAACATTACTGCAGCTATTTTTTCATTAATTTAAACAAAATATATCTTTGTGACTCCAAAATGAAGAAAAGATTATCCCAACATCAAAATTCACAGAATTGCAAAAATTAAAACGTGATAATTACATCTGTTATTAAACCCAAAATGTCTAATATAAAAGCAAGAGTGTGTTTTTCACGTCTTCCACGTGATCACAATCGTAGAAATAAGAGGGCTGAAGGGCTGAGGTTCCCCAGATAGCAAACTGACTCCGTTCCGGATCCGCCCAGGAGGTATCATAGGCTCCGGAACGGATCCGCAAAACGGGTCCGGATCGGAGGCTAGATGCACAGCGGGACGAATCCGGAACGGATGCACGTCGAAGATCCGGACCAGATCAGGCACAGATCCGGCCAGATCCGGAACGGCTCCGGGTCAAAGATTCAGACCAGATACGGCCCGTATCCGCTCATATTCAATTTGGACCCGTTCATAAAGCGGCTCATTTGGCCCAGATCCTCCATTACTCAAAATAACTACAGAAAAATCTCATAGCTAACCAACATATATTTAAAATGCATCAATGGAAAAAAGAAATGCAACCATAAATGATTTCAAAAACAGTTTTTTATTAAAGGACAAACAATTATTTTTCGACGTGTACAGTTATCAACTAATAATGATTATGAGACAACTAGTTATTGAAAGGTTTCATGTTTCATGTACAGATAGTACCCTTATAGAACAATTTGTACCTTTAATATAACCTAATAGAACTAACCTAAGCCCCGTTAAACACCAAGGCATTTTTTAGGATTTAGCTCGAAATAGCATACCCAAACTAAAAAGGGTGTATCTCTGCAACCACAAGGGCTATTTGAATAATTTTGGTGTTACAATAAAGGCAACCCCTGTGAGCTTTTGGTCAGATGTGTAAATATGAGTATATGTGTTGCTGGCTAAGAGTAAATAAAGATTGAAACACAGAACAAAGTTTCAGGTCCGCCTATAGAAAAAAGCACTTTCAGGATGATTATCTCCTTGAAATGATGCTTCACTAAGCCCTGAGGCTCTCCCAAATCATAGCACAATATGTGAACAGTCTCTCTGCACTGTTTTCACTTGAAAAAGTGAAGCAGAACAAAGTCAGATTGGGTAAAGTACAGAGAGAATTCAGGCGAGGTTTCCAAAATTTGCATTTCGGCACATTTGCGCGATTTATGTTGCTGTGTTCTTTGGTTCATATCTCGGTGATGCTTTGCAGCAGAGGGAATTGGTGAATAGATTTGGAATCTGTGTGGAATTGTCTTGCTTTTTGCTATTTGTTTTTTTCTGATAGCACCAAGCTACGGGCTGCTCGTTCCGGAAACATGCAGAGTGGGCTGACTCGTGACAAAATTATAACTATTTTATTTTAATAATTATTTTAGTTGGTGTTTGAGTTGTGTTGAAATGGCTGACTAATTATTGTAGCCCAGGTTATCTTGTTTGTTCTCTTGTTATATTTGTTCATGATTATTGTAATGTTTTTCACAGTTTAATTAAAATTTAAAAAAAGGACCTATATAGGTCCATGCGGGGTTTAAACGGTCCCCAGTGGACATGGTTACATGGTTAACAGCAATCGCTATTGGAGAACCAACAATTCTCTGTGTAACTGGTTGAAGATTATTATTCCATTCACAACAGTGAAAAAAAACAAGATTGGCGTCTGCAACTCGAAGAGCAGCAAGAATTAGCTGAAAATAATATGGGGTTTGGTTTAAACTTCACACGATTGATTTTCAGCCCAAAATGTGCATATCTTTCATTCTGAAAATATTCAACCTGACTGCACATACACATTAGGTTTGTTCAGTGGGGGGGATATTTCCAGCACGCCGGAGTCTTTGACACCATCTGGCTGAAGGACTTTTTCCCATTCACCACTTTCCAATTGATGGTCTTCCCAACGTCATCGCTGAACATGCGGGCGAGGATGTTCCATGTCACCGTTTTTTCGACTTCTTGGCCAGTTGAGTGTTGCTTACTGGCGAGATTGTCAACTTTGACCATCAATTGGTCAAGCTGCTGCTTCATGTCATGATAAGCTCATCATATGAACTTGAGCAGCTGTTAAAAAACATTAGAATAAGGTTAAAAAATAAATTGGACAACCGATTTCACTTAAAATATGGAAACATCAAGTTTTATACAATTCCAGTAATGCAATCCTAATAATCATATTCGCTTGGATTCAATGTGGCAGTGTGTATTGTAATATACGTGGTATACAATAAACAATTGTTAACGTTTTAAAAAGTGAAATGATTAAATGTTCAATTTAAATCCCATAGCTGTTATTGCTCACCACAGCAGGCAATGGTGTCTGATCCACAGCTTCCCCCTCGCCAAGTTGGTCTGTACCCCTGGCTTGTAGGTGTTTGCTGTCCTGCTGGTGATGGCGTCTGTGGAAGAGGGGGAGGAGGGGCAACAGTTGGAGGGGCACCTTTGCTGCTCGTCGTTTGACCTCTGGATCTTTTTTTTTGAGGATTTTCCTCATTATCGTCATCCGAGTCCCCATAGAAATGGCTATAAAGGGGGTTAGAAAAATACTCATTTGTCATACTAACACTAAATGACACATGTATTTTTAATTAAAAGGTAAAAAACAATTTAGTTCATTTGAGCTATTGACAGATACAGTGTTAAAATATACTATTCTCAGAATATGTCTACTGCACTTCTTTGTACAAAAAAAAAAAACTACAGCAACCTGAAAAATATAAGCACCAACATGTTTAGGTCAACTAACAACTAGCATTAAATCTAGGGCTGCAACTAACAATTATTTTCGATTAATCCATGAATCGGATAGAAAAATTAAAAAAGCATTAATTTCATTCACATTATCTGACCAATATCTGGGTCTCTTATGACCACGACGTCACGTTGTTGGCTAAGCCCAACTCCGTGATTTGATTCTACTTTGAGTAAAAAAACAACCTTTATCAGATCCTCCAGTGTGCCGGTTTAACGTTAACGAGTGACAGCGTGAACTGAACCAGACCGGGGGTTACGGCATGTTTCATCACGTTACGGTTGTTTACAAGCAAGACTGAACTGTAACGGAACTTTAACGCCAACAAAACCCAAACACGTTAGCTAACGTGATAGCAAGCTGACTAGCTTCCTTTCAAAACAAGTTTGAGGGAAATGAAGACGCTGTAGACATCTTAACTCTGATTGGTCAAGACTTGACACAGTGTCCTGCTTCATCCTCCACAGCTGGTCAAAAAGCTTAGACACACCTTTATTGCTCCATGACATAAATTAAAGCTTGTGCAACGTGACGCTGAATCGTCATCACTGACGTCCTGCCGACTGAAAGCAGCTGCATCAGACGCAGCTCATGTCATGGAGAGGCTGAGTGGGCTACGGATATTATGAACCCAGATCCAAAGTGTTTGATGTTACGTTTGTGGGACTTGAACCAGGACTGTTGAGGGTTCTCTGTAGAACTCCCTGGATGGGTTCTAGATGAACCCATGAAATATAAAAGTTATGGATAGATCCTCTTGAGTGGGTTTAGGGTGGAACCATTACACCATTGAAGGGAACCTCTAATAGGGGAGTTACAGGTGTAACCCAGTGGCGGGCCGTGCATTTTCTACCTGCGTTTTCTGTACCGTCTTACTACAGCTGAACAACCTAATCACCTCATTATGACGGCACAGCTACCGGTGACTATTTGTTTTGTGTAAACACCTCATAACACATAACACTGCAACATTTGATGAGTGAAATAAAATGTTACATGAAGCGCAACACTTATTTATCACATTTATTTATAACAAAACATGACAAAACAATCCAACAAAACTGCGGCACTAAAACACACGCACACTCAAGAGCACGAGCCATTCAAATATTATTTACATCAGAAGGAACGATATTAACTATATAATACAAACCACACCAGAGACAAATTAACTGCCTCATGTCCCGGTAAACACTTTGTTCGTGGAAAGGTGGAAGAGTAATGCTGCATTCACACTAACGATGACACAATCTATCAGTCTGCCTTCAGCTGCAGACGTGGAGGAGTGGAGGAGTGAAGGAGTAAAGGAGTGAAGGAGTGAAGGAATGAAGGAGTGGAAGTGGAGGAGGGAAGCAGTGAAGGAGTAAAGGAGTGAAGGAGTGGATGAGTGAAGGAGTGAAGGAGTGAAGGAATGAAGGAATGAAAGAGTGAAGGAATGAAGCAGTACATGAGTGAAGGAGTGGAAGTGGAGGAGGGAAGGAGTGAAGGAGTAAAGGAGTGGATGAGTGAAGGAGTGAAGGAATGAAGGAATGAAGGAGTGAAAGTGGAGGAGGGAAGCAGTGAAGGAGTAAAGGAGTGAAGGAGTGGATGAGTGAAGAAGTGAAGGAGTGAAGGAATGAAGGAATGAAGGAGTGAAGGAATGAAGCAGTAAAGGAGTAAAGGAGTGAATGAGTGGAAGTGGAGGAGGGAAGAAGTGAAGGAGTAAAGGAGTGGATGAGTGAAGGAGTGAAGAAGTGAAGCAGTAAAGGAGTGAAGGAGTGAATGAGTGGAAGTGGAGGAGGGAAGGAGTGAAGGAGGGAAGGGTACTCTGCGTGGATGAGTGAAGGAGTGAAGGAGTGAAGCAGTAAAAAACTGTAAATTTACAGTTTTG
Organism: Taurulus bubalis; assembly: GCF_910589615.1. NCBI lineage: Eukaryota > Metazoa > Chordata > Actinopteri > Perciformes > Cottidae > Taurulus > Taurulus bubalis. The sequence continues at coordinate 42,392,445 of NC_136589.1, read as the reverse complement.
CTCTCCATCTGAGAAAGATGGACACACACACACACACACGCACACACGTGCACACACACACACACACACACACACACACACACACACACACACACACACACACACACACACACCCTGACGTCATTGACCTGAACCAAAACAAAACAATCACCAGCTGACTTGAATAAGTGAAAAAGACAGTAACTGTGGCAAATTTGACTTTCACAATAAAGAGGGAATAATATGTTTGTTTGTGTATAATTACAGCAGTGCAAGTAGTGGAACACACATTTTATATTTACTGTCTTCACATTCATATTTCACAAGAAAAAAGGGGACAAATAATTGTAATTATGTGTAGAATAAATATGTTTTAATCCATTCTGTCCTATTACACACATTGTACACCCCCCATATTTACAACCACAGCTCTAAACTGTTCATAATAATAGTTATATTGTTATTCTGTCTGTAAATATATATATATATATATATATATATATATATATATATATATATATATATATGTATATATATACATATATATACATATATATATGTATATGTATATATATACATATACATATATATGTATATATACTAATAATAATATAACTAATAACTAGTATATATGTATGTATGTATATATATATTCCTTTATTAGTGTATATATGTATACTAATAATAATATAACTAATAACTAATATATGTATGTATGTATGTATACTAATAAAGGAATAAAGGAATTTCTAATGCAACATTTGAATTAATTCACAATTCCAGCTTTAAATAAACAAAATGACATTGTTGGATGCAATATATTTAAACCCTTAACTCTCCTATCTATGTTCACATTATTAACACTGTAATCATACTTCAGTGACTAAACAACGTTTGCTTGTTTTTAATGCCCATCTGCTTTTATTGCTACAGTTCTCTTTCCCTACATGGCTTCTGTTTTATTTTGAAAAACCCCGACACCGGAAGTACTATCATCCCCAAACCATCCGGGTAACTTGACGCGGATCTCTGCCCGAGGAGTGGAGCGGCGGAGCGGCAGAGCGGAGAGGGACCACCCCGGGTTCGTGATCCAATGCTGGGGAGCCGGGAACCAGGAGCCGCGGGCTGCGGGGAGCCGCTCGCCGGGCAGGAGAGGCCTCAGGCCGGCGCAGGGTGCCGCCTCGCCGGCCTGGTCAGCTGGAGGCAGAGCCCCGGCAGGACGGCAGCGCTGTTTGCTGCAGCCAACGCGGCGATCTGGTAGGCGTCATGACGCAGGGCAGCAGGCTCCCACCCTGATAACTCATGCATAAATAAATGTACTATTATATATATATATATATATATATATATATATATATATATATATATATATATATATATATATATATATATATATATATATATGTGACTCACACACATATAGGGTGACTCCCACCCTGATAACTCATGCATAAATAAATGTACTATTATATGTATAATATGGCTTCTCCAATAATGTTTTTAAGTCCATGTAATGATTAAAGACAAAAATAAATGGTATTTTTTGTATTTCTTATGATGCCACTATAATATCCATATGACATGGAAAAATCTGGTTTCTAAATAGTTTACTCTGTTTATCCTGTTTGTTTGTAGTATTGTTTTCAATTGTTTATCTCTCTCTCTCTCTCTCTCTCTCTCTCTCTCTCTCTCTCTCTCTCTCTATATATATATATATATATATATATATATATATATATATATATATATATATGACGTAGGACATAAGGCAGACTCCCATCTTGATAACTCATATGCATAAATAAGATAAGATAATCCTATATATATATATATATATATATATATATATATATATATATATATATATATATATATATATATATATATATGTCCTTTTTTTCTTTCCCTCCTTCACATTTGAGATATTTTATTGGGACATGTTTTTTTTGGTCAGTTTCTTTCATTATTATTAATAATTATTAATAATTTATTATTATTAATAGTTAATAATTATGATATTATAATGTTTTCTTCTTCTTTAAAACCATTTATAAATGTATAATATGGCTTCTCCAATACTGTTTTTAAGGGCATATAATGATTTCAGTTGTTTTCATAATGACACAAATAAATGCTATTCTTTTTATTTCTTATGGTGCCACTATAATATCCATATGACATTGAAAAATCTGAGGTCTTAAATAGTTTACTCCATTTATCCTGTTTGTTTGGAAGTATTGTTTTCAATTGTTTTTTTTTATATATTTGTGTATCAGAGCAGTAGCAAAGATGTTATTAGCTGAAAGGTCCCCCAATGACCCCCGGCTCCCAACATGCACATATACAAATAAAATGATTATTTTCTGTACATTGGATTTCTCCACTCTGCCAATAAAATAATGTAATAGCAGGGAAATACTAAATACTTGGACATCAGCCTTTAAATGATCCACTCTAGTTTTTTTTCTCGTGTAACTGTATTTTAACTCTCTCAACGTTGCTAAAAAAATACATTTAAAATCAATTAGCAGGTAAATGGTCTGCATTTATATGAATGTATTTCAGTCGCCCACTAAAAGCTCTTTACAACACAAGCTTCACCCACTCGCATACACTGGTGGCAACCCGTCTTGCTCCAGGACACTTGGTCTCTCTCTCTGGAAGAACTGGGTATCAAACCAGGAACCTACAAATGACTAGAAGACCGCTTTACCTCCTGAACCCTCCAAGAATTTAAAAGGTCACGATTCCAAATTCATCCAATGCAACCTGAAATTTTGTTCACATATTCATTCAACAGTTACATTTGTATCCCTCTCGTCCCCGAACCTAATTACTGTGAGGGAAAAAAACACAAATTGAATTTATATTAATGTATTTTTTTGTATTTCTTGGTTTAAACACAGACTTAAAAAAAAAACTATGAATCAGCTAACCTGTTAACGTTCTGCCATCCCGCGGGCGTCTTTACTGTACATTCCATTGTACACTGTGCCTCTATCTATAGTTCGGTACGAGTGCTTGGTGTTTCTGGAAACCTACGATTCTTGTGATTCTAGCTGTGCAATCCGTTTCAAGATCAGACCACCACAACAGTTACAAACAAGACTTTTGTCAGACAACAACAAACAAACAAACGATAGCAAAAGCCAGGCAACTCACCGATGACGCCTCATATTGATCCATAAAGCCATAACATTCCAACAACAACGGCGTTGTTACGTCGTAAAGGTCCAATAAAAAAAAATCCCATAAAAGATTTTGTCCAAAAAACGTGATTACATCCATAAATATCCACGAACGGGTGTTGCATCATTTCATATCAGCTGGAAGATATGAAAGAATAACGTTTTGTTTTTAGAAGAAAAGCAAGTTTGCATGAAAGCACAGCTACAAACCCGGCACCAAAATGACCGCCGAAATCTAAGCTTTCTATTGGATCCCCACTGAACCAATAGGAGCTTCATGTTCTGACTGACAGGCTACATTACCCAATCAGAAGCTACGTTGAAGTACAGACTCAGCCTCTGTTTCCTTACATGGATCAAGCCTGTCACGTTGTAAGGCTCGGATGACAGGCGTTTCGTATAGCCAATGAAATTGCCAAAAAAACGAATACCTGGAAGAGGGGGGGCAGATAATCCCAACAGCCTTCAATTTCATGAGAAGAGACAGCTCCTGACAGAGCCTCAGTTTGGCCTTGAATTAGCATGAAAATGCATTTATACTTAATTTTTTCTGTGTCAGCAATACTGGTAGTAAATATGAATAGTACCTCTATAAGTTTGCAAGAATGTAAGCCTTTTTAATAGGTGTACAGTATATATATATATCATGAATATTTTCAGTCTCAAAATGGAAAAACACCTAGACATTTCATTAGAAAAACATGTGTAAAATATTCATTTTCTGTGATATTGTTATCTGCTTTTTTTTCTTTTTTTTTTATAGTCATCTACAGGCATCTATTTGCAAAGAAATGTTCAGGCGGAAATAAAAACCTTATACTTTAGTGTGTTCAAACTTATAAAACTCAGTGTCAGCAGCAATTAAAGTGATTCTGACTATTGAGGGAAAAAGGTAACACTTCAGAGTGTTACCTTTCAAAAGAGACCAAGACCATGCATTTACTCCAAATAGTTCAAGTACAGCTTCCAATTTACTTTGGGTATACCTGGATTGGCGTTTTTTGGCAAATTTTACAGGAACGCTTTAAGAAAATACTCACCGTGTGTAATTTCTCCTCTGTAGTCCTGCACCATAACATAAGAGAGTAAATAAGAAACATGGAAATAGCATAATGAAATAGAATTTACATTGAAATACTGAGAGAAAAAAACACTGTGATGCAAAAAAACTAAACAAAAAACAGCAAATATGACAGACTCTAAATCCAAAATATGAAAGTCTGGAAATTTTCTGCATCGATAAACTGGAGTCTGACGTCAGTGAAACCTTTGTTTGGTTTCTCTTCAGCTTCGTGGCCTTCAGCTCCTTCCGGACTTACAGCCTCCTGGTCATCCTGCTGGCTCTGCTGGTCGTCACCATGACCGCCAGAGACTTCGCCCGGTCCAGATCCACAGGTATCACCAAAATACCATATGTGTGTTGTAGCGTGAACGGTGATCTTGCCAGGGGAAGAGGAGGGGAAGGGGGGGTTTGGTTAGGAAAGGCAAGACCTCGCACCTAACTCGGTGGCACTCCGTCGGCTATTATCCTAGTGATCCCGGAGGAAATAACAATCCGATATTGGCATAACGCCTTCGGTCTTTTATCTCACCCCGTGCTAAATCGTTTTTTGTGTTATTTTCAAAATAAGTTATCGGTTTTGTCGAGGGTGTTTTACAGCTTGCGCTCCAGGTCCCCTGCGGTGGGCTGTAACTCCTCTCAACCCTTATCAAGCGAGTACGTATATCGTCTATACCTTCTCTCTACCTATTTTGACACCATCTCATCATTATGACAAACACTGCAAAAGTCTTCACCCAAAGACACTTACCTTAAGTCTCTTTGGTAGATTCAGTTGTCACTTCTGTATCTCACGGTGGATGGACAGGGAAAGAGGGTTCAAATTGTTTTAAAGAACCAGAACCTTCGGTTTGGTTTCAGTCCCTTACGAATGGTAAGGTTGAGTTTTATTCAAAGTTTATCTTACATACACAAAATGAAATTCAATCAAACAGTTTAAAAGTCACAAGTAACTAAGAGAAAGGGTTAAGTTTTTAGAGCTGGTGAATGAACACCTCTTCTCTCTTCTCTCCTCCTGCACAGAATTGCCAGGCACCCCCCCCCCCCTCCTGATAGCAGAAGTTTCTTCCAGACTCTAAAGCTGGAGACCTGTCCCAACCCCTAAGAGCTGGGACAGGTTGAATCTGACTTTTCTCCTTTTCTAGTAAAAATGCATATTAAGTCCAGTTTTCTCAGAATCTGGTGTCTATTCAGACCGAGATCTGATAAAATTCTTTTTCAGACTGAGTTCTGGTGAACTCTCTGTGCATCAGCTCTTGTACCTCACAAACACACTTAACCCCTCCTCCTTTTCTTCAAGGGTCAATCCTAGATCCTGTCTCTAAGGTCAACCACTGAGGGTTTGTTGCCTAATATGGTAACACTGGCTGCTGTATCCTATTACACAGGAGAGCTTTTTACAATACCCATTGTATAGAAAAGATTATAAAACATAGCAACCTATAGCATCCTATGCATTTTATGTGGTCTAATCACAAACTATAATTGAAATAAAAACCAAACAGTATATATGTTCAATGGTTATACAGAAAAAGAAAATGATTATACGTTTATAATAGTAAGACTTTTTTACTTTCATATTCTTCCTCGATCACTCAACAGTGTATATATATACACTCACCTAAAGGATTATTAGGAACACCATACTAATACTGTGTTTGACCCCCTTTCGCCTTAATTCTACGTGGCATTGATTCAACAAGGTGCTGAAAGCATTCTTTAGAAATGTTGGCCCATATTGATAGGATCGCATCTTGCAGTTGATGGAGATTTGTGGGATGCACATTCAGGGCACGAAGCTCACGTTCCACCACATCCCAAAGATGTTCTATTGGGTTGAGATCTGGTGACTGTGGGGGCCATTTTAGTACAGTGAACTCATTGTCATGTTCAAGAAACCAATTAGAAATGATTCGAGCTTTGTGACATGGTGCATTATCCTGCTGGAAGTAGCCATCAGAGGATGGGTACATGGTGGCCATAAAAAGTGTGCCAAGAAAACATCCCCCACAACATTACACCGCCACCACCAGCCTGCACAGTGGTAACAAGGCATGATGGGTCCATGTTCTCATTCTGTTTACGCCAAATTCTGACTCTACCATCTGAATGTCTCAAATCAAGACTCATCAGACCAGGCAACATTTTTCCAGTCTTCAACTGTCCAATTTTGGTGAGCTCTTGCAAATTGTAGCCTCTTTTTCCTATTTGTAGTGGAGATGAGTGGTACCCGATGGGGTCTTCTGCTGTTGTAGCCCATCCGCCTCAAGGTTGTGCGTGTTGTGGCTTCACAAATGCTTTGCTGCATACCTTGGTTGTAACAAGTGGTTATTTCAGTCAAAGTTGCTCTTCTATCAGCTTGAATCAGTTGGCCCATTCTCCTCTGGCCTCTAGCATCAACAAGGCATTTTTGCCCACAGGACTGCCGCATACTGGATGTTTTTCCCTTTTCACACCATTCTTTGTAAACCCTAGAAATGGTTGTGCGTGAAAATCCCAGTAACTGAGCAGATTGTGAAATACTCAGACCGCCCATCTGGCACCAACAACCATGCCACTCTCAAAATTGCTTAAATCACCTTTCTTTCCCATTCTGACATTCAGTTTGGAGTTCAGGAGATTGTCTTGACCAGTACCACACCCCTAAATGCATTGAAGCAACTGTCATGTGATTGCAGATAATTGCATTAATGAGAAATTGAACAGGTGTTCCTAATAATCCTTTAGGTGAGTGTATATCCAGATCTAGACCAGGCAGCAACATCCGGTTCTGAAAACTGAAGCCAAAGATTCATGTCCTAAAGCTGCATTATCTCTCCTGACCACCAGGGGGCGACTCCTCTGGTTGTATAGAAGTCTATGCTTCATGTGTTAAAGCTGCCTTTTCTTCCTGACCACCAAGGGGTGACTCCTCTGGTTGTATAGAAGTATATGCTTTATGTGTTAAAGCTGCATCCTCTCTCCTGACCACAAGGGGGTGACTCCTCTGGGTGTATTGAAGTCTATATAAATGACTTCTCTCTTGATTTATTCCCTCAGTACACATTGTAAACATGAGTTTATGTCTCAATATTTAGTTTCAAGTCTCCTTCAATACAGCATGATGTTCATTTAGTAAATTATGGTAATTTAGAGTCAAACAGACCATAAAGCAGGGGATGCTTTAGGGGCGGGGCTACAAGGTGATTGACAGGTCTCTGCAGCATCCCTGCATCCGAAAACATGCCTCCAGTGCTATGCTGTACAACATGTACACATGCTTCTGTGTACTTTTAGGTCCAATGAAGGGACATTTTACTGTTAAAGAACATAAAACATGTTAACAAAAGTGTTTGAGTTTGTCTCTTTCCTGTTTGAACAAGACTTTAACCACCCTATTTATGTAATAAATGTAAAGTATAATGTAGTTATGAGAAGCTTTTAAGTCTTTATGAATGTGTAATTTCTTGTTTTTCTATTCTTGTTCTATGCTGTCATTCATTCGCTCATTAGTATGCCGTTTTCCATTGACGTGACCTTCCTGAATAATAGATCTCTTCTCTCCCACAGGATCTCACTTGTGGCGCAGCATGACGGCAAGGTAGGACACCGAAGTGCATCTGAAGGGTGTGTGTGTGTGTGATTCTAGAAATATATAGGCAGGACTGGGATCAAGGATCATCCCATTGGTTGAGAACAGTTGGTGGGCGGGGTCGAAACTCTGGGTTATCTTCCGGTCTAATTTAATCGGAAAAGAAGAAACCTGGTAAAAACAACGCTAAAGTAGAAGAAGTTGAACAATTAGAGGGTGGTTGATATATATATTTTCATTTATTAAACATCCTCAAAGGTCCGCAGGAGAGCAAATCCCCAAACCGACACAGACGAAAGGTGACCGGGATATTTTAGAAATGAGGGATTGATATTGTTAAGATTAAAAAATCTTTAATAAAACAGATTTAATAAAAAAGATGATGATGAACAGCGACAGTACTCGATCGAGGGCCTTCTTGGTTCAGCAATCCACAGCCCACTCACAATCCAACCTGCAAATAGTTTCTGTCTCGTGCATCCACGAAAGAACCCCGCACAAACATTTTCGCGATATTAAACACTTTTCAGTCGCTGAGCCTATGGCCTCTCATTCGTTTGTATTACAGCATACACAACACCTTGTCCATTCTACGCCATGCAGTTGGCTCCTAGTTTCTCAGGGGCGGAGTTTTCCTCTTCTCCGGCCAGGAAGAAACAAGGACCGGTAACAACAACAGTCCACACACCCGTAGCTTCTCTACTTCCGGTGTTTAAAAGTAAATCTGCAGCGGACTGTTGAGAATCTGCAGCCCGGCGGAGCTGATGGGTCACACATGACCGTCTGATCTATTCCCCTCTCGAGAGCTGAAACCATGTGACGGCTCAGTTTCAAGTCGCACACTGTGATGGGGAAACTCAGTCAGTGAATATGTCTTTACCCTTTTCATATTAAGCATCCACAAATGCTAAACACAAGTTGCATAATGTTCTACGTTTGTTTTATAAAGGTTGTTAGAAGTGTTTTTCTCTATCTGGTTGAGACTCGGTATCTTCATCTCGTCCTCCTCCGTTAGACGCTCTTCAGTAGAATTTAGTTTTCCAAGACTATTTTGCTGCTCACCACAATTAGGTCCGGACAATATATATACAATATATATAGATATTATATCGATATCCTGATACGAGACTAATGGATCTCGTAAAGTTGTCTTTTCCTGGTTTTTAAAGGCTGCATAACAGTAAAGTTTAGATAATTTTCTGAACTCGCCGCACTGTTCTTGCTGTTTAGTTCGTTGCGTTACTGATGATCATCTGTCGAAAAGGAATTTTGTCAAACATCACGATATTTGATTTTCCTTCAAATTGCCCATCATCCTCAATGGTGGAATGAGCTCCCCTTTGACATCCCCATTGAAAGTCTCTACATTTTCCAGTGCAGTTTCGATTACACCTTGAATAAAGAAAGTAGCACCTTTAGTAGCACTTAAATGTTACTTACTGATAGCACTTTGTAGTTTAACTTTATTGAAGAAATGGTACTTTCTTGATTCTTGTTGTTCTGAGTTTGTACTCATGGTTGAATGCATTTATTGTAAGTCGCTTTGGATAAAAGCGTCAGCTAAATGAAATGTAATGTCATGTAACAATATACCGTAGCCGCCTGCAGCTAACGCTAATGCAACATGTGGAACTAAGCTGCTGTGTTGTTTACTTGTTTACTCTGGATTAGAGAAGTTCAACCGGTGTGACTCGGTTCAAACCCCCGGCCTCATTTTGAAAGCGAGTGTGTGTGTGTGTGGTGGTGATCCGTTACTCAATGCCAGCCCTGGAGGCTCGGTGGGATTCAGTAGAGGTGACGGGGATTTGTGGGCGCCGGGCTGGATGCAACACATTGGAGTTACATAACCGGTGAGTCCCGGTGAGTCCGGGTCAGGGGCGACTCGGAGGGTTTCGGGCATGAAGAACACAAGCAAACCCGACGAGTACAACCATTATCAATAACCGTGTAGATATGTCGTCAAGGAGAAGGAGGAATCTAATGATGCCGTGACAAAATGACAAACTCAAGGTCAATTTATAAGATTTTCATCATGGAGATTGACTCAAGCTATATGTTTTTTTTGGGCATTTTTGCCTCTCATAGAACAGAAAAACTGATTTTGGGGGAAAAAACAAAACGAAAGGATTTCAGAGAGAAGAGTTCACAATGTGTGTTTGAAGGATGTCAAACTGACATTAAACTGGTTGAAGTTTGACTTTGACCAGCAGCAGTTTTATTCATTATCACCCTCTGAGCTAATGCATATCTAGTACTAAAACTCTCTCTCTCTCTCCCCCCCTCTCTCTGACATTTGGCCAGCAGGGTGTGTTTTGGATTGTGTTGTTGTCACCTGCTGTTGTCCGTCAGAGGTGTCTTGTGGGTAGTTGTACCGGCTCAGAGCAAGTCTCAGGCAAAGGCTTTTGGGAGATTAGCTGCTGACCCAAAATGTGAGCTGACAGCTGGGATGTTTGGGCCAGCACTATGCCTCCCTGTTGTGTGTGTGTGTGTGTGTGTGTGTGTGTGTGTTGTGTGTGTGTGTGTGTGTGTGTGTGTGTGTGTGTGTGTGTGTGTGAGGGCTATATCATATAATATAAAACTAAAGAGGTGTACTCAGTGAAGTGTAGATTTCCGACAGGCGTGTCATGGACGAGATGATGACTCAGCGAGCTGTCGGCGAAGTAGTCAGCAGTGTGGTTCTGTGAGCTGTGAGACAAACACAAAGAAACAATAAAAGTGAGGATGTACATGCACTTGGCTGTATTCTCCCTTCCGGTTAAGAGCAGTGAATGACAGGCAAAGCAAGCTGTCAACGGCAGTATGAAACAGGCACTAAAAGGTGTTTTGAGAAGGTGTGAACCACCACGACCACAATAGGTCCTTTACTAAAAATGACTTTTCCCATACAACGAAATTAAAAATCAAAAATTGCGGATTACTTTTAGCTTTTTATGCATTACCGGTATGTTTTAAATCAGTTGTCAGGGGTCCGGTAAGGCTTGGAGAGACTGCTGTTTGTGTCCCGTGTCAATTAAGTACTTTTATTGCGTTTTTTTGTTTAGTTTAGTTTAAATTCTGTCGTCGTTTGAGGCCAACCCCTGATGTTTATTTTACTGAACCTAACTGAGCAGATACCGCGTGTTAGAAAACATTTTAATCACTTTTTAACTTCATTATTTGTAACTGTTTAAGGTCATATTATCTTCAGGAGGGCAATGAGACAGAAGTAATTTGTCATTTCGTTTTCACATGTTTTTCCCCTTCTAACATTTCAGGAAAATTAGATCCTGACCTAAATAGATAAAGTTACCTGCGTCACACAAAGAGCATGATCATCATCTCTGAGTGTGAATATAAAGAGACGCGTCATCCTTCCATGTGGACGAATGTCGCGTGACTTGAATAAATGGATTTTGTTTTAGTGGCTTCATGGAGAGACTCAATGTGCTGCTTGTTTGTTTCCACAACAAACACAAAGTGTCTTAAGAGTTGTGAAACCTGAGCTGTGTGTGTGTGTGTGTGTGTGTGTGTGTGTGTGTGTGTGTGTGTGTGACTCAGCTGTTTCTCCTTGGCTTCAGCTGATTCAGAGGTGTGACTTGAAGCAGTCAAGCCAATCAGGTCACTTGACACAGATGGGGTGTGGACGGGAGGGGAGGTGTGCTTCAGAGCAAACCTTTTGATTGGACGGAGACCGACTGGCAGAAAACAACACAACAAACGGGCCGTGACATCACAGTCGTACGTAAACACAGTCACAGTGTCGAAACATGAATTGAACTTCCAAGAAAGTGTGTGTGTAGTGACGTCCACCTGTTTTACTTTCAAAACGTTTTAAAGATGACATTTTCTTAAATCTGAATAACGGTGGTTGGGTTGGTGGTGTTGAGGTTGAGATTGGTGGTGGTTATCAATATTGCCTTATGTTTATTGTTTTTATAATATTTTTATATTTTTATTCTATGTCTATGTATATTGTTGTTTATATTTTTATTCTGTGTCTATGTTTATTGTTATGCACCATTCACCGAGTCAAATCCCTCGTAGGTTGAATGTACCTGGCAATAAACACTTATGATTCTGATCAGGTTGGTGGTGGTGTTGGGGTCGGAATTGGTGGTGGTGGTCACAGTGGTACTGGTGCTGTTGTTGGGGATTGGGGATGGTAGTATGGTTGAGGTTGTTAGTGGTGATGGGGTTGGGGTAGAGGTTGGTGGTGATGTTCACGGTGATACTGGTGTTATTGGTGGTTGTTGTTGGGGATGGTAGGAGGGTTGAGGTTGTTAGTGATGAAGAGATTGAGGTTGGTGGTGGTCACGGTGGTACTGGGGTTGTTGGTTGTAGTGGGGTTGTTGTTGGGGATAGTAGTAGGGTTGAGGTTGTTGGTGGTGATGGGGTTGGGTTTGTTGGTGGTGGTCACAGTGGCACTGGTGTTATTGTTGTTGATGGTGTGGTTGTTGTTGGGGATGGTAGTAGGGTTGAGGTTGTTAGTGGTGAAGAGGTTGAGGTTGGTGGTGGTCACGGTGGTACTTGGGTTGTTGGTTGTTGTTGGGGATAGTAGTAGGGGTGAGGTTATTCGTGGTGATGGGGTTGAGGTTGGTGGTCACAGTGGTACTGGGGTTGTTGGTTGTGGTGTGGTTGTTGTTGGGAATGGTAGAAAGGTTGTGGTGATAGGGTTGAGGTTGTTGGTGGTGGGGATGGGTTTGAGGTTGGTGGTGGTGGAGGGTGTTGTTGTTTCTACCCCCCTAAACCCATCCCCTGTCCTCCTGGTTGCTGACAGTTGGAATGTAGGCTATTTTTAGAGGCTGCTTGAAATACTCCAACCGGGGCTTCATTGAGGATAAACACAAGCTGCCCTCTCACTGTGTGGCACGTAAAAACCCAGAGTTTGGCTCAACCCTGAGTTTGTGCCATCATTTTTTTTTTCACCTCAAAGACAAGTTCTAGCTGTTTCTCATCTTGACTATCCAGTGTTTGGCTGCATTTTAGTAGCTTTGTCAAATCTTCTGAAGATACCCAAAGCTCTTGAGATGTCTCCTGAAGATCAAGGGGCAGGACTGAGGTATGGCTGAAGTTGTGTGTGATCTGGTGAAGCATTAAGACAGTGACTTAAAGGGTCTGTACTCACAGATCCTTTTTTTGTCTCCTATTTTCTCACTTTCTCTTTTGTTATCTTGTTTTTATTTGTCAGTTTGTAAATGTCTGTGCCAAAACAATGGAGGGAAATGGTTCATTGTGCTTGAATAATTGCATTTTTGTCTTTCCAGAAACAATTATTTAAAATACCCCTAACTACTTTTACCTAAAGACTGAGCTTGAAAAGAGAAGTGGTGATTTATTTCTATTTTATTATTTATGTGGTGGTTTGGGTGAGCTGAACATTTATTGCTACCTAATAATCGATCACATGAGAGACTGCAATCTTGTGTTTGAATTGCGCAATGAGTTTAACAGTTAAACGTAAGTTATTATGTATGACCTGAAGTCAAACCGGCTCTTATTATTTTGGTACATTTTGACTCCTAATTTCAGTCCAAACAGATCAACAACATGAACCAAATGGCATAGCTCTCCTTGGAAAGCCATACACAGTGTCGTGTCACCGCTCCCCATCCATCCATACCACTTATGGTTTATATCACTTCGCTGTTCGTCGCTGTTGGCTTTGTGTAAACTCGATCGGCCAGGACTTTGCTTTCTCACTCTGTTAATGTCAGCTCCCTGTATATTTGGCTGCACGCGAAACATAAACAGGTATTAGTTGCTTCAGAGTCAGGGTTTCGGTGGCATGTGCCCACACAGACGGGTGGGGGAACATATTTACACCCCTTCTTCCCAATCGCAAGCGAAGAGCTGTGGATGCTTTTGACGCCATTCCTCGCATTGTTTGTCTCGCTCTATTTTTAAAAGCGCCATCATCGGGCTTGTTAGAGGCTCAGACACGCTGCTTCCTGTGTTGTTGCAGAGATTACTGGTCGGGGAAAAAAGGGCCATCTGCCCGACAGCCATTTGTGAGTTGCCGCCGCCCTCCTTACCCCGTCTGCGAGTCCTTCTGGGAGACGGGGACTAGAGCCAATGTTCAAAGTTGGACTTTATTTTTTCGTTCTTCTCCTGACGTCTAGTGAAGACACATCTTGACTGATTGATGAACCCACCAGTGACTGATGGTGTCGGTGGTGGTGGTCTAGATTGATCCGGAGCGTTGAAATGTGATCTATTTACTTCTCAGTATCCAAAGTGTTCGTGGAGCTCAGACAGCATGTGACACGAGGGCTGACAAAATGCACCCCATGTGTATTAAGATGACAGTTATTCTTCTTAAATTGTGCAGATGCTTCTGGATTACACTCGCGAGGTGGAATTCAATGGAAAGAGAGACAGATGGGAATATATAATATATATCACCGATATATATATATATCATCCCTACATATAGTGCAACTAAAGTCCAACTGTATCTGATCCATCAATCACATTTACTGTATTCAATTCTGAGAAAAGAATCTGAAACCAAAAGAGAAATATGTGTGTGTGTGTGTGTGTGTGTGTGTGTGTGTGTGTGTGTGTGTGTGTGTGTGTGTGTGTGTGTGTGTGTGTGTATATATATATACATATATATATATATATATTATGTATGTATGAATTCAACTCGCCCGAATTCCAGTGTTCGTCTACATAGATGGAGACCTTTTCGATGTAGCCAATCAAATCTCGAATAAAACAGTAATATCAGCATTCTATCATTGGAGAGTCACAGAATCTAAACAACAACAACAACAACAACAACAACAACAACCCACATTAGCTTTCCTCCTTATCCAACTTAACAAACATGAACACGCGTCTTGTCCCGCCACCTTAACGGACGCCACCCATGGCTCTGAACCCTGTCACCTACCAGTGGGAAAATAAACTCTCCCACACTCAAGTTGCTCTGTGGTGTGTTGAAAATGTATGGTGCTTTTTAGACTTGCATCTCTTTCCAGGGAGACGTCTCTTCTTTCGTGGAACGGAGAAACGCTCATCCTTTCTCTCACTTTACTGCTGTCATTGCTTCACGGTGTCACGGTGTCGCGTGTCCGAACCCATCATGCTTCCCTGGAGATCAGCGTCCTGTGAGGGGAATGTGCCTGGAAGTCGAGACGGGGGGCAGCAGGTTGATCCTTCGTCATCAGGGTCATGTGAGACAGCTGGGTGTTTTAGGTCAGGTGGGATGGGGGGGTGTATATATGAGATACCGTAACTACGTGGCATCCCATCCTCGTTCCTTTCAGCCTGGCAGATACATGATTAGGGGCGGCAGCGGTTTGGATGGGTTATGGGGGGAGAAAGGGTAAAAAAAAAAAAAAAAAATGGAAGGACGGAAGGGTAGTTTAGTTTGTCTTTCTGGAGCAAACAATGTGGTTGAGCTGATGAAGGGTCTTCAAAACTATTACCAACTGTAGTGTGTTTCACATTGAAGCTGGTAGCCAGTGTGTTGCTGTGGCTGCACTCTTGGAAAAGTACCTTTTTCTTATAAAATGAATACCCTCTGTCGGACAACAATCACACATTTCCTAATTAGCACAGGAACCTCACAGCTGTGTTCACCGGTGGGAACTTTGCTCGGTCACCCGAACTCCACGGTGAATTCACAGCAGCTGTTTCCACGACAGCTGCTTTCACGTGGTTCCCATCCTGCGTTGGACTTAAATTTTCAGTAAATCTTCAATGAATCTGATGGAAGGTGTTAAAGGCAGTTACCTTGCACCCGTTTCACTAACAGTTTGATTCCTTTGATCCAAAACCACAGTGGAACTTTTTCCTTCAGCCTTATACGCTTCAAAAACATAAAGTTGATGTGTTATTCTTAAATAATAATAATAGATTTTTTTGTATCGCCTTATTTTTTTCTGGCCAGGAGAGCTAGCAGAACTTTAGCTACCTCGCTCCTGTATCTATTTATCGCACATGACTTCAACATGAGCCACATGTGCTTTTATTTTTACAACTGTTTTATGGGACGTGAGCACGAGGGCTGACAACAGGAGATGCTTTTTGTTGCTGGGAAAGTTTCATACCTCACCAGGTGGCCGAGCAGAAACACAGCATGGAAAGCACGCTCACGTTCCAATTCTCATCCGTCACCTGTCTATTAAGTCCTCTCGCCGGTTTTATAGTCGGGTTCTTATTTTAGACCATGACATTGCATTGGATGGGCCTTTTTTTCTTTGACTAAATTTGATCAATGACCCTCAACCAGTATAGTTCTAAGCCTCCAGAATCAACTTATTTAATCCCCCTCGTGGTCATGTCAAATGTTGAGACTATTTTTAATGCAAAGTCACTACATGCCATATCAGTGATTACATGCTGACCATCTACACGTACCAACAAGTCAAGTCCCTTTATTCATCTCTTGGAACACTGAGGTCATTTTCAGTCAATTTTCTTGATTTTACATTATTTCTTAAATTCACCTTTTAAAGGCACTTTCATACAAGATACATACACATGTTTTACATCATGAATTGCAGAACAATCTCAGCTATCTATGTAATGAGGCACCATTGTCATAAGGCAAAAGTGTAAAGAGAAAATATGACTAAAGCTGAAAAATGGAATCTTGATTTTTTGAAATTCTTCATATTTCGTGTTCAAACATAACTTTACAGGTGGTATATAGGTGGTAACTCGGTTTAGGTTATGGAAATTGGTTTACCAAAGGTTTTAGGTTCACAAAAGCAGTGAAATATATGAATACAATGGTAGATACATGTAAATAAATGTATAAAACTAAAAGAAATATTATCGTTTTTTTTGAAGAAATATGGTCTTTCACACCTTTCACCAAAATGATAAAATGGGACTGAGAAATGACTTAATACTGCAGATAAAGCTTCATGGGGTGTGTGCAAATGAAAAATGACCATCACAACAATTTTTTTTTTTTAAATAAAAGATGTATTATAAATTAAAAATATATTTACACAATATAAATGTTCAGAAATAGAAAACAAAGCCGGGCTGGTGGGGATGGCTGTGCTAGCTGGTGGTGGTGAATCCTCTCTGTAAAATAGATGACTACTAGTCAATACTAACTTCAGTTTGAACAGTTCACAGGTGTACTTGTGCAGCGGAACTGTGTACCTACGTTACCTGGTAAACAGTGTCCGCGTCATCGTCTGTCTTTCACGACGACGTAGGTGCTGGTGGCTGGAGCGAAGCTGCATGTTGTCCACTGCTGCAGATGTGAATCCTCTGTAAAATAAATGACTACTGGTCACTACTAAGTTCACTGAAAGAAAGTTACAATTGCACACCAAAACCCGTAACAGAGATCCAGCAGGGACTATGGTGAGAGCATGAGCTAACTGTGCTAGCGGCTAACGTAAACAGACTACGTGTACCTGCATTACGCCAGACTCGAGCAGAAAGGGACCAGCTAAATGTGCTCACTCTGCTAACGTAAATATGCCATTGCAACACAAAGTTTAGTATCTAAATACACTTACCCATCTTCAAATGGATCCCTTCTGTCTGCATCTTCCTCTTGGTCGCAGGAGTCAAAGCCTTCAGGGTCGGCCTCGTCCTCGTCAGCAAGATCGGCGCCACAGCTTCCTCCATAGTAAAGTGTGTCCTTTGCCATAATATCTCTGTTTTATGAGTGAAAACACCAGTGTGTTTACAGAGCTCAGGTATGTAGTTAATGCAAGGCGCAGACAGCGGAAGAAGGAAGTCTCCTCTTTCCGCCAGATGTAAAATTATATTTCTGCGATGTATTATCGCGACGCTATGAATATTTTAGGAACGTGGAGAAACGTAAAGAGTGTCCCACCGCGAAACCGAGGTCCCCTGCGAGAAATTTAAAGGTACAATTTAAAGAAATCTAGACCGAGCATAGGGAGGCGATATTAGACCCGAACCCGACAATAATGATCAACACCATCAACTCTAAAGTTCACAAGCTTACAAGTTGTATAATTTAAGTTTCGCTGTAAATAAAGTTGAGTCGTCTGCGTAGCGACTGACGATTGTCGTCCTTATTTATTGATCTATTAATTACTTTTTGGACGTGTGAAGGGTGCACAGGGCAAATAACGTACTTTTCCTGATTGTCTTGTCGGTAAAGTCACCAATAATAGAATACCAATTTATTAAAAAAAAGGATAAAATCAAGAGTAAAAGCACATAACAACACATTTCGGCAACGGAAATTACTTGAATGAGGTTAGAGAAAGATTATCTTCAACATCAAACAAAGCCTGTCAGGCTGTTTGGCCAACTACGTACCTTCAAAATGGTGCAGCTTATACCGTCAAGGTGAGTTATCTTTAATGACTAACGTTGCTTCTTTGTCTTTTCTCGTAGCTGGGAGATCATCGACTCGGATCAGGACAGCCAGTCTGGGACTGGACCTCAGTTCTGCGACTCCATCAAACTCTTCCTCCAGGAGACATCGGCTTTCAAACAGCAAAACCCTGGCAAGGTAAAGTGGATCAGACCCCAGACCGATCTGGACTTTCTTCACCGAGTTATCACAGCATGTGGTCCTCAGGCTTTCCTTCAGATACAAACAGATTCAACTTAACGTGGTGGAGAAGAGCGATGCGTCCCACTATGTCTGTCGCATTTCTGCATTTTCAGGAATAGTTAAACATTTTAGGCACATTTTATTTTCTTGCTTTGAGAGGATCAATAGAAACGCTTGTGTCTGTGGGTTTTTCTAAGTATGGACACAGAAAGCTTAGCATTAAGACTAAAAGGTGAGGGAAATGCACAGGAAACTCAAACATGTAACTAATTTGTTTCATCTGACTGTTTTCCAATTTATATGTTGTTTATAAGTTGTTCTTTTTTTAAACTTTTAAAAAACGTTTTGCACTTTATTATTATTATCACAATTCACTTTATGTTGGACAGGAGAGAAACATACTTCCAATCTTCTGTATGTTTGCACAAATGGAAGAATTAACATTAAAGCTGACTTTGACTTTGTACACAAATATAAGTGTGAATACACCGCTAGGTTTTCCAAAATGCTGAACTTTTCCCGCCAAAGTAACTGGTACTAAATGTCCTTTCTTTGTCTTTGTGTTCGCTTTCTTTCTCTTCTAGTTTTGCCTGCTGGTTTGCAGTTTATGCACCTTCTTTGCTGTCTTAGGACGTTACATTCCAGGGTTTATTATCTCATATATTCTTGGTGAGTAAATCGTTGAACATTATGAGACAATTTTCTATCATGTCAGAGACGTATATTCTATGTATTCTATATATACTTCATAGAAAGTATCATCTTCTTTATACCACTGGTTGTGTCTTCCCTTAATGGAGTTGTGACACTACATGTTTTTTTAGGTATGTTAATGGATTTATGGAAGAAAATACTTACTGTGCCACATGTTTATTCTCTTGTTGTCTCTCTGTGCAGTTCTCAGCGTTTTCCTGTGGCCTCTGATCTCATTTCATGAGGTTGGTTTGTGGCTGAAGCCGGTTCTGCAGAAGCTGGACTTTGGCATTGGGGAGTTCCTTCAGAAAATCAAAGAGAACCATGGTATGTATGAAACATGTCAGTTTATTATATTTTGAAAAAGTGAAATACTTGAATGAAACAGCAGATGAAAACCTTTTCTTGAAGTGGAATATGAGCATTACAGATATTTAAACATAAACATAATGTACATTATGTCTGTATATCATGCCCCAACAACCTTCTTTATTACTCTTTGAATTCCGTATTGGAGTAGAAAACTAAATCAGTCGCATTCCTGTTTTCTTCCTGTCAGAGAAGAGAATCATGCAGACTGAGAAGGAAGGCATTGAGTCGGACCTCTCCTCCATGTTTCCCAAGGTTGGTCGCTCGTCACATCTCCATCTGATGATGCATCTGTTGACTGTGACCGGGTCCAGTTAGAGCTCATTGAAATCCAGTCCACATCATCCACATCGGCATTGAGGCCCAAACGAATTTGCTCTTTAAGCCAAACTGGTTACAGACTACATTCACTCAGGCATTCACATTTATCAGACTATTTACATCATCACTTTATTAATGAAGTGACTGAAATGCTGAGGGAGGACACATCATGCTAGAATAGAGACGTGGACACAGAAGTAAGGACGGGATTTGACTGTGTGAGACTTTACTTACGTGTTGACTTGAGACCGGAAAAAAAACATTTTTCAGACTTTTTGGCCAAATCCTTCTTTAAGACCTGAAAAACTTGACGCGTCTATCTGGAGTTCGCAAAAAGACTTCTGACAGGACTTGGCAAGAAGACAGCTCTGCTTACTGGCTAACAGAGCTGTCTTCAAGCATAGTGCACACAGCAAACTACACCTTCCTTATAATTCATCCTCATCCAGTTAGATTATTTCTGCCCTGGGCCCTATTCTTCTTACCTGGTTTACTGAGTTAGCTGGATAATTTCCAGGATAAGATGACGTAGGTCAGGCTTTTCGGTTCTTCGAAGCAAGTTTAGAAAAATCCCCATAGCAACATATTGAAATCTCTAAACCTCCTCCAGAGCAGGTTTAGTGAAAATCACTGGATAAACTGGCCACTCCCACCGGACAAAAAAGGCAGCTCACTTCCTCATTGATGAAGGAGCAATATTAGTTATATTAGTTTTATAGGGAGAAAGTTCTTCCAGATCGCCAAGATCCGTTCTCACATCATCATGACTTCCTGTACACGGCGCTATAGATTCTGCCGAGACCTCGTTGAGTCGTACATTAAACACCACAGGCGCAGCAGAGCATCGCCCGTCTCACATACTGTATTGAGACTGGATCAGTGCCTCACAGACTAGATCACAGCCTTGAACTTTTTTGCGACTGGTACATGTCTGTACAGTGTCAGCGATGTGGAGAACATCGGGAAAGCCGCTGCAGGCTGTGCTGTTCGTAACGTTTATTTAGCGCTTAAGAAACTAATCGATGTGTTAAAGCACTCAGAATTATATGACAGTGTTGTTAGTACACCATACATATCATTATTGTAGAAAATGATTAAGGTACTGATCCGCCCATACACATATTCAAACTCCTATTATATGGTAATCTACACATACATGTATATACACACATGATACATATGCGCATACACTACATATATCCTCATAAGTATATATTCATTTGTATACTGCCAGCAGGCACATTTAAATAAATATAATCTGATTGATTTGGGTGATGAGGCACTTAAAATTAGCCGATACATTTTCCCAACACTGACGCATTTAACTTGATATTTTGCGATGCTTATGTGACTCTAGCCCGACCAGCGGAGGCGGCGTTATGCTGCGTTCACAACAGGAAGTGTGGCGAATATTCACTACGCTTTGGATGTGAACGCACCATTAGACTTTGCCATGATTATGGACTTAAATTCATCATATGTAGTCATGATCATCTCCTGCTCCTCCACGGAGAGAAGAGACGCTCTTTCTCTGAGTTTATTTAAAATTGTAGCGTTTGAAGATCATTGAATCTGTGTTCGACTCCTCCCCCTTCTGAAAGGAGCGTGCACGAGCATTTATCCAGATGACTGACGTCTGGTTCGAATGAACGAGGCTGTTTGAGGGCGGGTCAACCTTTGAAGAACCGGGAAAGCCTGATGTCAATCATCTCCCTAATTTAAGCTGGATAATAGGACATTTGATCGACTTTGTTATACCACGTTCGAAGAATAGCCCCTTGATCATCTCTGTCTCTGCACTCTAAAATGTGTCTCTGTGTGTTTTCCTTTCCGACAGCTCGACTCCACAGCCTGTAAGGAAATGTCTGTGTCGGACACCGAGGTGTCTGATGTGACGTGGACGGACAACGGCACTTTTAACCTGTCAGAAGGACACACACCGCAGACTGAGAACTCAGAGGGTACGTTTTGTGCTTGTTTCCTGTTGGCGTTTCCCATGGTGTTTTTGTTGTAAGAACCCCCCATTTGTATTGTGTCCGCACCACAAGAACTAAGAATGATCGCATTTCTTAGGATGCCGTTTTGAGGGACTTTTGTTTTAGCTCTGCGTGAGTAGCTAGTTCACGGTGGTTTGTCAAACCCATGAGCCTATGCAGCACTGGCATTTCTATGACAAAAGACAAGACTGATCAAGGACAATGGTTCGTAACGAAAGATATGAAAGAAAATGCAAACGAATGAGTCGCTGCTCAGCTCGCTAACCCAGTACCGTTAGCACGAAGGCTAACCGAGTAGCGCATGCAACGTCAATTGTGAAGGATATTTGGCTTGTGTTTATATGATCATGGCACATAACAGAGTTATTTATTTATTGTTATATTACAAAATAAAAGATAGGAGCTGCTCATCAAAGTCTTATTACCATGCCCCTTTTAAACAATCTTTCTTTTTGGCTCTCAGACCTCGACAGAGAAGAGGCGTTCACTGGAGGCCTTCAGGAATTCCCCTCCCTTGACAACGGTGCAACGACCAACGGTGACGACGACGACGACGACTTCAGCCTCGGCCTTCCCTCGTCTGTCCCTCGGCTGCCGATGAAATCCAAGCACGCGGCCTCTACTCACAAAGACCAACCCGCCGACCAAGCCCTCCAATTGGTCAACCAGATGGCGGGTGACTTCATCGCCGCCGCCGTCACAGCCGCCATGCAGGAGAGGATAGAAGCGGCGGTTGGCTTCGCCGCCGGCGACTCGGATCGGTCCGGACTCCCCGACGTCGCCGGGCTGCTGGAGCTGGCCGAGGAGTCAGACAGCGAGGTGGAGGACTTTGAGCTGCTGGACCAGTCGGAGCTGGAGCAGCTGGAGGCGGAGCTGGGGCTGGGAGAGGAGAGGGCGACCAAAGAGGACGCTCGGGCCCCGAGCGACAAGCCGGCCTCTCCCGGATTCTTCTCCAAACTCCTGAGACGGCAATGATGGATGAAGAGTGCAATCGCCGTGGGAGGGAGTAGGGATGACGGAGGACAATGTGGAGGGGAGGCCGGGGGTTGTGGGAAAACAATGTTTCCATTTTATTTTATATTTTCTGTAGAATTTACATCAATCATTTAAAACAGTTTGTCAAAACTAAAAATACAGGCGGAAGTTACTTTAATCCGATCATCGCAGCCTAATGCCGAGTTCAGACTACGCGATATATCAGCCAAATAATGACCTGTAAAACAAGTGCTGGGTGCCGCTATAAAAAAAAAATCTGCATAGTGTGTCACAGTGAAACACTACTGATGAGGCACCTGGGAACTGTCACAAGTTGGTGTGAGCGGGAGGAAACTGTAGATTTTGTTTTTTTTTCCTGTTCAATCTGCACATGTCACTGCATATTTATTTATTCATCCACTTTTTTTCTTCTCAACTTTTAGGGTCAGGTCAGAGCATATTTGATTAACCTACTGGTCCATAATGGTCCATGACCATTACGATATATGAACTATATTATGTAGTCTGAGCCCGGCACAAAAAAGGACTTTGGGACCTGCTTTTGGTTCTAATCAATAGCTATAGTCATATTTGCCTTTTCAAAGCTTTTTGTCACCTAATAAAAGAATGTTGATAGTATTAAATAGTATATAAACACTTATAGCGTACTCAATAACTTATTTGACAACTATGACTATAACAGCGGAGGTTTAACGGTTCTGAAACTGAGACAGAAACTGCGACACAGTGTATAATTAATAGAATAATACGATTAGCAATTAAAACTAAACTAATATTTCATATGTTGTATTGAAATCTAACATGAATTACAGTTGTTGTTGTTTTATCAATCATTCATTATCTGTTCATGCATTTAAAATGTCTTTATATCTGCAAACAACTAAACTAGAGTGTGTTTAAACCGTTTAATAACTATAAATTGCTTATGGATGCTTCGTAGATAGTACATTTGTCTCTGGATTATTCACAAAATAGTCAACACTGATATTGTGCTTCTCAACAATTTAAGGCGATGAGTAACAAGAAAATGTCCTAAAATACTAAACCGTTCAGACTATTGAATACGATAATTATATTTGAATATGCAGAAAGATGTCTGACATAGAATTAATGCTTCACAACTGACTCTTTCCCAAAATGTAAACCTGAATACATCCCAAAAATGCATTGAGAAGACCAGTATAACTGCATTACAATGCATATTTCACCAGTGAAACACCGTCATATATTATTAATGTATATTACAACTGACCACCTTTAGTTTCAAAACTCTCACTTTGACACCAACATTGATTCCTCCAACTACATTACCCAGAGCTCAACAGGAATTTGAAGACAATCACATGGCCATCTTAAATACCTTTAATGCTCAGAATATTTACGACTGGTTGGATAGTTGACGATGAGGATTAAAACAGAGGAAACCTTTTTTCTTATATATATATTTTTAAGTAAGTTATTTTTCATGAAAAAATGTATGCAGCAGAATAACTTTTATTTCATAACAACATGCAGCAGTTATCAACAACTTTGCATGCAAATCAAATCTTGAGATTTAAACAGATCAGAAACATTTTACTTCCAGTGCTTTCATGAATTTCACTTTTTTGCTCATTTTGGTCGTCAGTGGGCATATAAAAAAAAATAAACCTTTGCATTCAGCATCCTCTAACTCAAACAGAATTTAGCAAAATCTTATCCTGATCAGATGCCCCGCCCACCTCTCACCTGAAATTCTCTTCGCCGTCGTCAGAGATGAACTGTTGAAAAAGCTCAGGATTGACCAGTCCATCTACCTGAGGTCATGAGCTTTAGGTAGTATGAGAGGTGGAGAGGTTGAGAATAAAGTTGCAGATACAAGGAGATGTATAGCTGTGCATGAACTCTGGGCTACGCCGGAGACACCGACCCAGAGCTGTGACTGGTCCGTTCAGGGCTTCTTCTGCTTTCCAGAACATGTTTCTGGAGCCAGTAGAGATTTAGAATAAACATAATTCAGAGTCGGACTAAGCCCATGAAGACGTCATTGGATGATCCAAAAGAATTTGGTAAAAATGTAGTTTTAGTGCAATGAAAGTTAAATGTTATGAGATGGTTTATTTCCATTTTGCACCTTAATTATTATTTAACGATGCATCCGCGTCGGGCATCAACCATTGACTCAATGAAGAAACTTGTTTCTGAAACACGCCTTGTACATTAAAACGCATAGTTTTCACAATAAAGACACACAACAATGTATAATGTATCCTCTTGAATTAATCATGCATTGCCTTGTATTAGCAGAACTCTAACAACAACACATTGGTTCATCAGTGCCTGAGAGGACTTTGTAGTGGCTGCAGTTCATTTCTAGCTCACATGTGATGTAGCTGTATAGGACAAAAGAATATTCCGACTTCTGAATAAGAGTGTATGCAGTTTCAGGCTTCCCTGAATAAATACCTTTATTTTAATTTTTTTAGTTAACTGATAAAATGATTGATGTTTTTCATTTATCTTCCGGTCGTGTTATGGTGGCTTCATGTATTTGTCTCAGAGTGAAAAGTGGATTGAACTCAGATTTAAAACATGGGTCGGTGGGTTGGAACCAAAATGCATTAACGAAATGTACTTTTATGTAATTAAACTCAATAAAATGTTGTAGATTGGTCTGTTTGATATCTGTGTGTTTGTGAATGCAGCTATGTGTATCTTATGTTGTAATGTAAATTATATAAATATATGAAATAGTTTATGAATTATATATTATATCAAAGAGACGATAACAATTACATTCTGATCCCAATGAATTTCGTTCTTACAATTGTTTTATCTTACGTCATCATAAATCAAATTTGAATCATTTTGAGGCACCGCAAAGAAAAGTTAAGCCTTGATAATGCTCCTTTTAATAGTACATGTTTTTGTAAACAAAGTTTTCTACAGTAGATT
The DNA here is from genome assembly GCF_910589615.1 of Taurulus bubalis. NCBI lineage: Eukaryota > Metazoa > Chordata > Actinopteri > Perciformes > Cottidae > Taurulus > Taurulus bubalis. The sequence continues at coordinate 42,366,848 of NC_136589.1, read as the reverse complement.
TGTAGGTAGCTTTAATTAAAAAGTGTTTCAGCGACCCAATATGTTCCCAATGATGAGTTTATTTAGTTATGACAATATACCACAATATGTATTATCTTTGATTGGACTGTATGCAGTGGTTTTTTTACGAGTTGATCTTTTATCTCGAAATACAAACAAAAAACGTTAGCTAGCTAATGGTAGCTAATCCGCTAGTCAGCTAACGATGAACTTCAGTAATAATTCATAGTTGTAGTAAAATGTAGTTAAATGGAACTAATAAAATGAAATAGATCTTACGTGAGGCGTTTCCACAGCCATTTCTTAAGAAGTGCAGAGAGGGATATTGTGTTTCTTCACCTTGCTCTTGCACCCCTCAGGCAATCCGATCTGTTCATCCTGCTCGATCAGTTCTGGGCACGCACAACTCTCAACAGAGATGAAAAGGAGGCACGAGGACTCACTCGTTAGCTAATTACAAATCTGTAATTTGTAATTACAGATCTGGACGATGTCGGGCCATCTTTCCTGACACGCCTCTTCAGTATCGCTTGAAGGTCTGGTCTGCTTCCAGTATTTATGCTAAGCTAAGCTAACTGCCTCCTGCTTCCAGCGTCCACTGAAAGAAAGAGAGTAGGCAAATAAGCGTGATTTCCCACAATGTTTACCCCGACATGCCGTCGTACCGTTAACGATGCTGCTGCTCATAAGAAGACAGCGCGGCAGCCTTCTCTGCTGGCATAAACAGAATCACAAATGTATAGCTATTTTATAATTTAATTGTTTTTCACAAATACACTACATGTATTATAATTATTTTCCCCTATTAGCTTATTTTCTCATTGCACAGCTCCTGTCTTCCTCTGTTCCTCAGCTTCCAGCTGGGTGCGCCAGCTGATCGAGACTATAACTCGCCCGAGAAAATCCACGGCCTGCCACTGATATATATATATATATATATATATATATATATATATATATATATATATATATATATATATATCATGTAGCATACTTCTGCACTTGACTGATGATTTCAAATGTATTGATACATTCCAAAACCAACGTAAGAGCTGTGTACAAAGGCACAAAAACGATAATTATGTTAGCTTGCTCCTTGTTTGCATTAATAGGATACACACAGAGCCAACACTCATGCTAATGTCCTTAAAACATACACAGTTATTACAATTATTCCATTTATTACAACTTTAACTCACCTTGTGCCTCTTCGGGGGAGTGCTAATAACGTCACTGTTTCTATTTTGCATACAACATTTTACAGATTTTCCGTAGCTTTTCAACATTAAATCTGTGCACAATGCGACTTCCTTTTTAACTCCACAAGCTGCCTTCAAAATAAAAACATCTAATTTTAAAACAGTAAACCAGATAAATCTAGCTTAAGGCAGGCAAAAAACATACAACGAAAACATGCAACATTGATTGACAAACAGTTTCTAAAGCCAGAACACAAATTGGGTTACTTACATATCATATAATAACCGACAGCATGCATGTTTCTTCAACGCAATCCTGTGTCCGTCGTCCACCTGGGTATCGATGTTCACTTTGCCTGATGTATGGCTAGCTTGAAGGCGTTATCCATGTGTGTCCTGGTGTTCTCATGTTTTCTGACAAGTGCTTCATGTCCCTTACTCCCGTATCTGTCCATGCTGGATCCGTCCCTGTTGATTTTAAAAGCAAGCATGTAAACAAAATACGGCGTTAGCACGACTGCATCCAGCTGCTAGCCAAACCGTCCTGGTGTAGCCGTCTGGTGTAAGCCCTTTCACGCCAGTCTGTTGTCTTATGGCGAGGTCAAGTTGATCTGGGAACAGTTGTTTTACCTTGAGTTTCTCTGCCAAAGTTCTTCTCTCAAACGGGTGATGGAGGAGAGATTTTACCGAGTTAGGGTTTGGTCTTCTTTGAAGAGCAGTGCTCGTGCTCGCCATTGTATATAGTATTGGAATATTACTGGGTATATTCAATATTTCCAAAACAAAAATATTGACAATTTGTATAATTTATTATTATTATTGTTATTATTATTATTATATTTTTTGTGTGTGGCTCAAGGTGGGGCCAGGCCCCATGGTCCTTTATTGGCCAGCTGCCACTGGAACTGAGTCATGGTCTTCTTCTCCGTGAGACATGATGATCAGAGGTTCTCTCACTCTGCAGAGGCTCGAGCTAATGGAGGATCACAGATAACACAGCAGCTGTTTGGTGAGCGAGTGAGTGCAGAAGGGAAGTATGAGTGAGTGTTTTTTGGTTCAGAAGTATAAAAATTACCTACTTTAACCTGAAACTTGCTCGCACCATAACACACTTGGTATGTAACTGACCGTCTCCTTCCACATGTGTCATTAGTACCAATGAGATGCAGGACCTTGAAATGCAGCAAAAACTCGAAACGCAGCCATTTTTACTACTACTGTTAGACTCACACGGTCTCTACTGTTAAAGGGAAGTTACTTTGAGTGAAATCCGCCGTTGTTAGGGATACTTATGAGAGTTTTAGTGAAACGTTATAATCGCTTCGTCATGTTGAGGAGCTTACGGAGTTCTTCTAATGTAACAATCTTTTTATTTTAATGTAAACAGACACGTATCTTCTCGCAAGGGTTACAGTACTTTAGCACTTTAAATAAATTAGATCGGAACTGTGGATGATGTAATAGCAGAGTTTTAGTTTTGAAAAAACACACTTCCTCATGTCTGTGAGATCAGAAAAAGGGGCGCGGGCTGATAAGGTTAATAAACTGATACCGTAGCATAATAAACTGCGACAAATACTGTAGAAACATGGCTGCCCTGCTTCATATGTAGATATAAACGACTCATTCTAAGGTATTGAAAACCCAACGATCCTGATTTTACGAGAATTGTCCACTAAAGATAACATACTTATTAACATTATATTTCATTTCTTTCAATAGATGAGGTTTGAGGGCACATGTATCTGTAAGTTGCATTTGGTGTGCCACAAGGAAGCGTCTTGGGTCCCTTTTTCATGACAATTACTTGGATTTGCTTGTGCTGTGTATATATGTGCAATGGACTCTGCTTGGAGGACATAATTCAGCAGAACTAGTGGTGTAGCGGGAGTTAGGACTCACAGGGATACTACTATGATGACTTACGATATGAGTGACAGTGTCCCTTTAAGAGGGGTATCGTAACCATGGTAACGCAATGGCGGGTGGGGGTTAAAGGTGACGGGACGTCAGACAGTGTTTCGACAGAAATCTTTGTGAGCGTGTGAATAAACGGCCACAGAGGTGTGCAGCCAAAAAGAGACGCTTGTCGACTGCGTTCATCCCTGCGCTCCTACATTGTGACCCTGACTCTACTGGACAGAACCAGAGACGAGGATTTAGTCATGTAAAGTTATATTCCATTGAATTTCTGTGGTTTAATATGCAGCAAACACAGAGGAGTAAGGTAGAATATTAATATTTACTTCTGAGATGTAGTGAAGGAAAAAGTACAATGTTAATATTTACCTCCTGAGATGTATTGGAGTAAAGGTACAATCATACTATTTACTTTGATATGTAGAGAAGAAAAAGTACACTCATAATATGTACTTCTGATATGTAGTGGTGTAAAAGTACAATATTAATATTTACTTCTGATATGTAGAGTAGTAAAATGTACAATATTAATTTGTACTTCTGAGATGTAGAGGAATAAAAGTACAATATTTATGGGAAACATACCGTTTCTGGTAAACTCCGAACCACTAGGTGGCGCAGTTGAACCGTAAACAAGTTGCCAACTACCCACAAAGAACACAAAGAAGAGAAAGGTGAAAGTTCACCCACGTGTGCTGCTGCGGCGACTAGCCGAAACGGCGTAGCGAGACAGAAGCTAACGCAACAAAACAAAGACTTTAACACATCATTATTATCGGAGGAGACTTCTCACGAATACGTAAGGAAACACCGGAAGTCCGTTGTTGTGGTAACCTTCTTCTCCGGCTCTCACGTGTCACGCCTCTGACTCGTTAGCTGTTTTTGAAGCAGATGTTTACACCAAGTTGTTGGGTGCTAGCCGACGTTAGCCTGCGGCAGCTAGCTATCTACTACTTAAATAATGTAACTTTCTGTAAGTAACGGTTGGTGACGTCAGGGACCGCTTTCAATCCGCTGTTGTTAGGTTGTGAGTTTATTAGCTTTAACCCGAAAGCTAACGTTAGCTGCTGTTTATCCAGGTGGCTAAGATATCAAGCTGTCCAGATTGGATCCACCTCGTGTGTAACTTTATTTATTTAAACTGGAAACAGTCTCCAGATCTGCGCCGCACGTCGTGTTTAGTGCTGTTGTCTTCGTACTTAAAACATTGTTCTTTCTACTCCGCAGTTGTTTGACTAATGTGCAGATTTAACATTATTTTAAATATAAAATAATAAATAAATCAACTAAAACGTCATACTATTGAGGATCAAACAGGATCTTTACCATAAGATTTAAAATGCAGGACTTATAATTGATTGACTTTTTCTACACTTAATAATTACTGCTTTTATTTTGGTTCTGTTGAATTGAGTAAATCATTGATACAGATCAAATACAATATTGTAAATACCTCTTGTAGGTTAGAATAACTATAGAAAATGAACATTTCCTCAAAATATTAATTTTGTCTACCATTTATATGCCTAATTTCCCAACAGTCTGCTACTAAAACCTGGCCTCATGTCACGTTTTGGTCGTGAAACTATTAGACGATAAATCAATTAGCCAGTCAACAGAAAGTTTGGAGGCAAATGTTTTGATAAATCCATTGTCTTGTGTGTCAAATATTTGATTTTCTATCATGAACAAAAAGGCCAAATACTTGGGAAAGATCCAATTCATCCATAATATAGCGTCTAATACTAGAAGGTGTCCATTGTGAAGGCCTCTGAGATGCACGTGTGATTTTGAGCTGTATAAATATCTCTAATCTTCCCTTCAGGTTGCCATGTCCTCCTACACCTGCATCAGCTGCCGCGTGGCGTTCGCTGACGGCGAGGTGCAGCGGGCGCACTACAAGACGGACTGGCACCGCTACAACCTGAAGCGCAAGGTGGCCGACATGCCGCCGGTCACCGCCGAGAACTTCCAGGAGCGCGTGCTGGCGCAGCGGACGGCCGCCGAGCAGCAGCTGAGCGACGCGGCGGCTACCGAGGGCTGCGCCGTCTGCAGCAAGAAGTTCTCCAGCGCCAACGCCCACCACAACCACCTGCAGTCCCACAAGCACCAACAGGCCGAGAAGCAGGCGCTGCTCGCCGCCCAGAGGAAAGTGGAGAAGATGAACGAGAAGAACCGGGAGAAGGGACTCGGCGACGAGAAGGAGGACCGCAACGCCAGGAACGAGGCGCTGCGGCAACAGGCGCTGCAGGAGGAGCAGAGGGCTGGGCCTCTGCCGCAGGGAGCCACCAGGCCGAAGGCGGAGAAGGCCGAGGTTCCACCGAGGCTCATGTGGCTGGACGAGCAGGCCAAGAGGCGGGAGACGGAGGAGGGAGCCACAGCTGTGGAAGGTGAGGAGGAATAAAACACATGTAACCTGTAAAGAAGGAGGCTTGTTTTTCAGATATTGTTCTTACACTTCCTCGCAACTTCAAGATGCCGTTTGGGTAAGAGAGAGGTAGAGAGGGGAAGGGGGACCAAATTATGACTTTAATACCAAGTGTTCAAATGTAAAATTCAGTTTTGTGCCAGAGACTTTAATACATGTAGATATAACATAATAACCTTTTCCTATTTAAAATGGATATTTTAAGACTGAATTATGACCCGATGACCTCTTTTTGTTTTTAACTCACTGGTATCGGGGAGGAAACTTTTTATTGAACATCTCGACATGTAAGCCAGGGAACTATGAAGGAGATTAAATGTGCTATGTATGTGTGTATATATATATATATATATATATATATATATATATATATATATATATATATATATATATATATATATATATATTCTCAGCACATTTATTTATTTATTATAATATCGACTGTTATCATAACTGTAATCCACTGGGCTGTCAAATCTCATGAAAACATAAATTAATGTTTCTTTTGTTAAAGGTTTCTCCATTCGAAGCCTAGTTGGAGTCAATAAACTGTCAGTTTTAAGTGAAAGGTTTCGAAAGTGACGCCCTTTTTCAATAACAATCTTCCAGAAGAGTGGGAGGACGTCGAGGAGGAAGATGACGATGAGATGGAAGAGGTGGAGGACGACGAGGACGACGAGGAGGAGACAATGGATCAGGTGGAAGGCGACTCGGTGGCCACGTCGGACCCCACACCTGTGGCGCTGCCGGGTTCCATCCCCGTCACGGACTGCCTGTTCTGCTCCCACCACTCCAAGTCGCTAGTGAAGAACATCGCCCACATGACCAAAGTGCACAGCTTCTTCATCCCCGACGCGGAGTTCCTCGTGGACGTCGGAGGCCTCGTCCGCTACCTCGGTGAGTCTGGGCTTTAAGTGTGTGTACGTATATATTTGTGTGTACATATATCATACCTGCAAACTTGTCACCTTTCGGCGAAATTCGCCGCTTTAAAAACAAAATGTCATCCACGTGAATCGTGTAGATCCGAAGAGTTTGTTTTTGAGAGTGTTTCTGAGATTGGAGTGAGACACGGAGAAAAGCTGAGGTCGTGATCTTTGCAATAAAACATCTTTGATGTGTCGAGTCTTGGCCAATCAGCGTGTTGAGATGGCTACAGTGTCGACGTTTCCCTTCCAACTTTTTATCCTTTCACTCCAAGTTGAAGTTACCGCCGATACGAACGAAGGTAACTCGCCATCCAAGTTGTGTGTCGGGATATTTTTGTCGCGTTACCCCATTAAATCTTTCCCAACTTGTTTTTTTATGGAACGCTAGTCAGCTTGATATCACGTTAGCTAACATTTTTGGGTCCTGTATTGGTGACTTGCTTGGAAAAAAAAATGTAACGTGATGAAACATGCAGTAACCCCCCAGATATTGATAAGATGATGTGAAGGGAAGAGTTTAAGGAAGAGAACGCTCTATATGCAGCGCAGCTTGATGCAGGACTGAGATGAAGGTGGAGCTGGGCCTGAAGGTGGAGGTCAAAACAGAAAGGAGTCAGTACAGCTTCCCTCTGTCCCAGGATTTCATAAAAATGTATAAAGCAGGGCATGCTAAATGCAACCTCTGCTCCAAGGAGATCAATTACAGTAAAAAGGGCTCACATTCCCTCTCTTCACACTTAATAAAATCAAACTGCACCCCCTTCTCTTGTCGCAGGAGAAAAAGTCGGCGCTGGAAACGTGTGTTTGTGGTGCAACGAGAAGGGCCGCTCCTTCTACTCGGCGGAAGCGGTTCAGAGTCACATGACCGACAAAAGCCACTGTAAACTCTTCACGGACGGCGACTCCGCCCTGGAGTTTGCAGACTTCTACGACTTCAGGTAACCAAAAAAAAAGAAATCTATCTACATTTAATAATCTGTGACGTATTTGACCGCTTGTGATGGATGAAACGTTTCCCCTCCTGCAGATATGAAAGTATCAACACAACGGCTGCATCTTTGTCCCTCTGAGTCACACATTTTATTAATTCATGTATTAATTGTTTGGCCAACAGGAGCAGCTACCCCGACAGGAAGGAGGGAGAGGATGCCGGAGACGAAGAAGAGCTTCCTCAAGACAAGAACCTGGATTACGACGACGACATGCTGGAGCTGACGCTCCCTTCTGGTGACTTTACAGTTTATTCTCAATCTGCAGATTTCAAGAGCGGAACACGCTTGTTTGACAAGTTTATAAAATGTTTGAGTGAAAAGACAAATAACTGGCGATTTGCTAAATTTGATTTGAAAAGACTTTGATTCATAATAATTATTCATGATTGATAAATTATCAAATGAAATTGTCGATGGACACGCAAAAATAAAAGCAGTTTTCATAATCGATTTAATTGGCAAACAAAAAATGCCGAACTTACTCTGGTTCTGGATTTGCTTCTTAAATTCTTAAATTCCTGCGACTTGAACATTGAAGGATTCGAACCCTCGCTTGTGGACGTCTGCTCTCGTGGTCTCGGTGTGAATGAGTGACGATGCGTTCGTGTTGTAACGTCCGTGTCTCCTCAGGCGCTACGATCGGCCACCGCTCCCTCATGAGGTACTACAAGCAACGGTTCGGAGTCCAGAGGGCGCTGGCGGTGACCAACAACAGGAACGCCGTCGGCCGGGTTCTGCGGCAGTACAGAGCTCTGGGCTGGGGGGGAGGCGGAGGTGAGCGTCCTTATGTTTCTGTCCTTTTTCTGTTTCTCTCTTTTTATATTTCTGTCTTTATATTTCATTTCTGTCTTTTTTTAAAATATTTCTGTCTTTCTATATTTCATTTCTGTCTTTTTATATTTATATGGTTATATTTCTGTCTTCAGTCGGCGCATCAGATACAAATAATGAACCTCTAAAAAGTATTTTTAATTTTTATAAAACTATCTCCACGAGTGCAGAGTGTTCTGTTTGAAGGCTTTGTTCATTCAGCTACTGCAAATGCATGTTTTGGGCAACAAGTAAAATACAAAATTAATAAAAAATTTGCTTAATTAGAAAGTAAACATTCTCTGGTTCCATCGTGTGACGATATTCTACTTATTTTCATCTCAAATCATTGTGAATTGAACGTTTTTTGGTTTGTTTTTGGAATGGTATCCGATACCTGAGTTAGTATTGGACTGTGCATCTCTAAAAAGAACTAAATAATCTTGTTTGATAGTTATAATAATCGATGATTAGACGGTATTAAGACATCAAGTCAAGCTTTTGTTGGTTAGAAATGTGTTTATTCAACTGTTTTTAAAAGTTAGTGTTGGTTACGTTTTGATTCGTTCTCGAGACAAACTACAGTCTCCAAAATGAAAGTTATTATTTATATAATATCATTTTAATACAGTGAAGATGCCACATCATGCAAAAATACATTATAAGCCATAAACCACTGTCATAAACAAAACATCAGTGTTCAAAATCATCCAGATGACACAAAGCTGTAGAAAGGGCTCCCCTGGTGTTCCTCCATGGTAACTCTCTCTCTCTCAGTCTCTCTCGCAGGCGGCTTCTACCAGAAACCGAAAGACATGCGCTTCGTACAGATGATGAAGTCCAAATGGATGCTGAAGTTGGGCATGAACAGCAACAAAACCCTGCAGACGCACTTCAGAGCCCAGGTCATGTTCTGAACCGGGACCGGAGGGGACGCGACCTTTTTGTTTTGTTTTTTTCCCCTGGGCCAACGAGACTTTCAGCACAGAATCGAGTGCAGGCGATGGCAGCGTGTTTTGAAGGAAGGGCGGCCATGTTGGATATGAGATCTTCACCGGCTCCTTGGCACAGTTTTGTTTATTCCTAACAGGAAACCAAATAAATGTCCAGCTCTCTGTCGTCTCTGTATCGTGAATCATGCATCGTGTATCAGCTGAAGGTGATTTTACTGGGTTTTTTTTTTGGGACTCAACTGGATTACGTCGCTGTGCTTCAATGTGCTCGTAATACACCCAACTAAATAAATGTTTCATATTTATTGGATACGTCTGTCTTCTTTACGTAATTATAATTTTTGGAGCACTTTGTTTTTCAGGTGAAAATATCCTCATTCGCTGCTTAAGCTTACCTCTTGAGCACGGCAAGGCAAGTCAAAGCTGCGCCTGTTATCGGACAAATTTTTTTTAATTTAGTTTGAACGTTTTCTTAATTATCTCCGGAACCACATTGTTGTTTAACTTCATTTAAAGTTCTGCAGTTCCACAACCCCTATGAGAAGATACATATGGTGTAAAACAATAATGGTGTAATTAAAGTAACCGTTAAGTTTAAGTATTTACGTAAACTCCGCCGACTATACTGCTGCTCCGTCAGCTTGCTGCGGCAGTCGTAAAGGTTTCACCAAATCTATGATTAATAAATACCCTTTACAAAGTCGGATTTCACTAACAAACACATCTCAGTAACCGTACAGGCTTGTGGAAGTCTAACAAAGCAATCAAAATCCTTACGAACTCAATATTAGCACCTGTAAAATCACAAGCCGCCGGCGGTTTCTTTTTTTTCTTCTGTATCACATATCCGCTTCCTGTGACTTGCGTGCACCCCCCACTTTTCTAGAAACACCTCTCACAGCAAGGGGGAAGGCTTATGCAAATTGTAATACCCAGCAGCCTCTAGTGAGACAATGTATTGTCATAAAACAAGTAACCTTTCTATTTTTGAACCGAACGACATGTTTTTTTTTTGACTAAAACACCTTCCCAATATGTCGAAGCTTGGTTTTGCATTGATGTTGCATATTCGGATTATTTAGGTCCTAATCTTTCCAAAAAGGTGTCCTATTAGTATGTGGGGTGTTGGTAAGGGCCTGAACCATGGAGTTAGTAAAAGTCTGTGACTGTTTTGGGGGGAAATCTAGCTTGGATCATGCTGGACATTAATAGTTATGATCCAAATATGTTTGAAGTGATTTTTTTTGAAAATATGCATTTTATTCACAAATAAATTTTGAAAAAAATGATTTAAAATAATACAAGTAATGTAACTCAATGGGGTTCATACGACCACTTGAACAAAGTACAGAAGTAAAAAAAGAACCATATATGAGCCTTGGGTTTCTAAAGGTTAAACTTTATTTGAATCTTCATATACAGATGTTCTGACAGCCAGTAAAGCTCTTTTTTAACCCAATTTAACTGACATGTTTCATGCAAAAAAAATCATATTTGGAAACTGCCAAATGTCAGATTCTCTCCGTGCTTTTTGTACTCGGGGATCCTGGTGCTAGACCACTTGGTGAAGGTCTCAGACCAGGAGACCAGTCGAGACCACGGCGTCCGATTTCTAACCTCTGCGATGCCTTTTGATCGTTTCTCGCGGTGCACTTAATGCATACGCGTAAATATAGTTTATGCGGTAATAAAAGAGGTGAATGAAGAGGAATCTTCATTGGTTTTCTGTGGCTTTCTTAATGGGAACCTGGACAGTAGGGATCGATTTTGAGTGTCTGTTCCACGTTTTATCGTGAGTGTGGGACTCCCTCTGGCCTGGTCTTGGTTTCGACTGGGTCTCGCCCTGCCCTGGTCTTGGTCTCAATGCACTCTGTTCTTGGTCTTTACTTGGTCTACTTTAAGAGGTCTAGACTCTAGACCCCTTAAGTCTCGATAAACTCTGGTCTTGGTCTTGACCCCTTACACTTTAAGGAGTATAGACCAAGACCAGAGTATGGAGACAAGACCGAGACTTTTAGCTCTTGGTCTTGTCTCGATACACTGGTCTTGGTCTTTGCTTAGCCTTGACCCATTCAAAGTCTTGGTCTTGTCTAGATACACTTTGGTCTTGGTCTTGACTTGGTTTCAACCCCTTAAAAGTCTTGGTCTTGGTCTCGATACAGTGGTTTTGGACTTCACTTGGTCTAGACCCCTTTAAAGTCTTAGTCTCAATACACTCTGGTCTTAGTCTCGACCCCTTAAAGTCTTTGGTTTTCTCGGTCTCGATACACACTGGTCTTGGTCTTTACTTGGTCTCGACCCCTGAAAGTCTTGTCTCTACTTGGTCTCAACCCCTGAAAGTCTTGGTCTCAATACACACTGGTCTTGTCTTTACTTGGTCTCGACCCCTGAAAGTCTTGTCTCGATACTCTGGTCTTGTCTTTACTTGGTCTCGACCCCTGAAAGTCTTGTCTCGATACACTGGTCTTGTCTTTACTTGATCTCGACCCCTGAAAGTCTTGTCTCGATACTCTGGTCTTGTCTTTAATTGGTCTCGACCCCTGAAAGTCTTGTCTTGATACTCTGGTCTTGTCTTTACTTGGTCTCGACCCCTGAAAGTCTTGTCTCGATACTCTGGTCTTGTCTTTACTTGATCTCGACCCCTGAAAGTCTTGTCTCGATACTCTGGTCTTGTCTTTACTTGGTCTCGATCCCTGAAAGTCTTGGTCTTGTCTCGATACTCTGGTCTTGTCTCTACTTGGTCTCAACCCCTGAAAGTCTTGGTCTCAATACACACTGGTCTTGTCTTTACTTGGTCTCGACCCCTGAAAGTCTTGTCTCGATACTCTGGTCTTGTCTTTACTTGGTCTCGACCCCTGAAAGTCTTGTCTCTACTTGGTCTCAACCCCTGAAAGTCTTGGTCTCAATACACACTGGTCTTGTCTTTACTTGGTCTCGACCCCTGAAAGTCTTGTCTCGATACTCTGGTCTTGTCTTTACTTGGTCTCGACCCCTGAAAGTCTTGTCTCGATACTCTGGTCTTGTCTTTACTTGGTCTCGACCCCTGAAAGTCTTGTCTCGATACTCTGGTCTTGTCTTTACTTGATCTCGACCCCTGAAAGTCTTGTCTCGATACTCTGGTCTTGTCTTTACTTGGTCTCGACCCCTGAAAGTCTTGGTCTTGTCTCGATACTCTGGTCTTGTCTCTACTTGGTCTCAACCCCTGAAAGTCTTGGTCTCAATACACACTGGTCTTGTCTTTACTTGGTCTCGACCCCTGAAAGTCTTGTCTCGATACACTGGTCTTGGTCTCGACTACACTGCTGATGTTGCCCCTCAAACATCCAGCATCAGTCGTGTTTGTTAGCAGCTGAGATGAAGAACATAAAAATTCACTTTAAATGTCGTCTATAACACACGAGTGAGACCTCGTCGCAGCTCAAGCTCTCGTGTGCGTCCGTTGTCTCTCTCGGGACTCTGAAGCGGACGCTCGTCTCCGTCGTCCCGCTGCGGTTTCCTTTCAGGTGTGCGTCGGATCCGTCAATGACTCCGAGCCTCGTGCAGATGATGTCATGGAAAGCTGATCGCGGCTGCAGCAGGATGCTGACCCCCCTCCTCGTCCTCCTCATCCCCTTTAACGAGCTCAGTTACTCTATTTGTTTGTGGTCCTCCACTTTATCTTTGGCAGGGCTCTCCACTTCCTTTTTTCGCAGGCTGGGAGAGTGTTTGGGATGGCATTCTGCCCGCGCAGTACACACTGTTTGACAGTTGACAGGAAAAACAGCGCGGGAGGGGGGGCTGCAGACAGGCCGACGGCGAGAAGGAGACTAATTGATGAGGACGACTCTGGCTGAGAGGCATTAGCGCCGTGGGAGGAGGGGATTCTTATAACTAGAAGGATGCGACTCTGAAGGCCGAGATGGAAGATTGGAGACGCGAGCCGTTGACTTCAGGTGTTTCACGTTCACGGTTTGTAACGGGGTTCTCACGGTCATGGAAAACCTGGAAAAGTCATGACATTTTAAAATGGTTATTTCCAGGCCTGGAAAAGTCCTTGAAAAATTAAAACCCCAAAAGTTTTGTAAAAGTCATGTAAATGTGTTATATTCATGTGTTACGCTGAGTTTGAAATAATTAATATGCTTTTAAAAGAAAGACGCTCAGAATATAAGCAGGCATACATACAGGCATCTATATAATGTTTATTCTTTTAATCAAACTATTGTCTCATTCATTTGTGTCATTTAAGGTTTACTGTATGCTTTGTATTCTCATTGTTAGTTTAAATACTACATTTTCTCACTTTTTCATGTTTACACCCAGATTTCACAAAATGCGGCTGGGAGAAGTTCTCTTCTTGTTTGTTTGTCTCAGCTGCTGGAAACTGTCCTGATAGGACAGATTTGAGTTTTGGATCACATCTTGACTTTCTCCTGATTGGCTCGGTTTTCTGGCGTTGGTACCAAAAAAAGTGCAGCCAGTCAATGAATCACTTTATCTTAACCAATATTGTATGAATTCTGCTGACTTTCTTTTTGATCCATCTTGTTTTCTCTCTTTACGGCCATCATTGAGTCAGATGTGTATTTTGTCCAGTATTTTAGTTTTAATCCTGCAAACCAGAAGGACATGAAACCAGAAGGACATGAAACCAGAAGGACATCATCAGGTTCAGCTGGACGTGTTCGGTGCAAAATAGGAAATGTTTGAACACGGTAAACAATCAACTTAATGTCACAACGCCACCATGGTTATTTTGATGTTAACATGTTGACAAGTTGATTGTAAATTGTATTTAAACATTTTATCAATTGTTAAATAATTTAGTGAAACTGTTACACAACACATGGACGCCTTTTGGGTTGCCAGGTTTGTCAAATGCCTCCAATGCTGCTGCTTATCCTCCTTCTCTATGACACATTTAATTAGTTAATTTTTGCAACTTTTTGGCACATTATTGATCCTTCTGCCGGTATTCAGTTTACCATCAGAAAAAAAACTCCCATTTGAGAAGCTGGATTGAGGAAAAGCGTAGAATTCTAATGTCTAACTGACTTATTGGCTTATTAAATATTAAGATGCTTATAACCTTTTGCTGATTTATTATTGATAAATCCAACTGAAGACAGTAAAAGGTATTTGTCACAGCTTGGCAACACAAACGTTCCTATTAATGGCTTTTAACTGATGTATAAAGCATTAGTGAATTATTTATTAACCTTTAATAAGGTAAGTAGTTATTCATTTATAAACCCGACTTTCCAAAATTGGTTCTTCTCAGTTAAATATAGTTTGGTTCTGTTCACCGTTGTTGATGTGAAGATACAACCTGGATTTTCTTTTCAGTAAATATTAGACGGAGAGATTGAGTGTTTTGGGAGGTAAAATCTAAAAGTATATTCGGAGCCCCCCCTCCCCCCCCCCATTGCCCCCCCCCCCCCCCCCCCCCCCCCCCCCCACACCCCAAACCAAACCCTCCCTGCTCCCTCCGATGCCCCGGGGACCCGGTATTGATCGGAGCCTCGTAGGTAGTGATTGGACGTGAGTGGATCATTTCCTTTGTTGCATTAGAGTCCATTACTGGCCCGCTCCCCGGAAAGCGATAGACATCCTCAAAAGAAAAAAAGAAAGATGGAGAGATGGAGAGAGAAGATTCTTCTTGGAACAGAAGTCTCCTCCCACGAATGATTCACCAGCCGAGTTCCTCTGACTTTATTATCGGGTCGATAATTAAAACCTTTTTTATTCTTTTTCTGGAGTTGTGTAGCATGAATGGTTTGTGTCACCAGGATGTTAAGTTGCAAGCAGATATACAGTTTTATTAATGTGTCACAAACTAACTCTTCTATTAAAGGATACTGCTGTGTAAACATATTTACTAAAATAATAAAACACAGCTGTCCTATCAAGGTGTCTTCATAAATACTTGTTTATTTATTTCAACATCCTTTACTTTTAGTCATCCATTACAAATGTTTATCTCTTATTTGTAGCTAACTTTTAATGCATTTATTAATTTGGTGTGTTATTATTGATCCACTTAGGGAGGCTTTTTTCTTTTTTTTGTGCTTTCCTGGATATTTGGTCCACGCAATGAGAAGTTGATCCTATCAAAGAGCTCTTTCCAGTGGGAAGAACGTTTTATTTGAGAGCTGCAGGACATGTGAGGACCTGCAGCTTGAGGGTAAATTACCGGCCCCATCAGGTGTGTGTCTGTGTGTGCGCGTGCCTGTGCGTGTGTGTGTGCGTGTCTGTGTGTCGTGCATGTGTGTCTGTGCGTTTGTGTGTCTGTGCGTGTGCGTGTGTCTGTGTGTGTGTGTGTGTGTTCAACCCGGGTTGTCCTGTGTGGAGGTCGGTCTTCCTCACGCGTCCTCGGTGGAGGAGGAAGGGAAGAGGAGGAGGAGGAGGAAGAGGAAGAGGGGGACTCCGGTCTGGATCATGGAGGCTGCTTGTAAATGCTCCCCGGATCTCCGGAGCGCATGAGGCGGTTCCCGCCGACCGACGCGCCGCAGAACCGGGGAGGGTCCGGCCGCTGATCCGCAGCTCTCTCCTCCCGGCTCTGTGTCCGCGGAGCCCGGAGGCTGTATCGCGTCGCGCTGCTGGTGGATTATTTCCTGCGTGAGCCTGTCAGTTCGGGCTTCTATGCAATTTGTATCTCGACTTTTCATTTTTGTGTGTTATCATGAGCACAGAGGAGGGAGAGGCGTGGGACCAAAGCGACCCGCGCGACGCCGAGGAGGACGAGGCGGAGCCGGCCGAGGAGGGCCGGAGCTGCGAGGGGGACGACGCCGGGAACGAGGACGGGGCGGCCGGGGGCAGCTCGTGCAAGGGGCCCGCGATGATGCACTCGAGCTCCAGCAGCGAGACCTGCATCCCCACGCCCAGCTGCAGGATCTGCTTCCAGGGCGCAGAGCAGGTAAACAGGAGCCCACGGACACGGAGGGGAGACCGGGCACATGGTCACCACACCGCCGCTGATAAAAGAGCTGCTTTTGAGAATGCTGGAAGTTGTTCGGACAGCCAACAGGTCTGAAAGTGAGCCTTTGAGGGGCCCTCAGGAGGCCCCCAGCAAAAAGCCCAGTTACTAGTGACTTATGTTGCCTTTTCTACATTTCAACTGTTACGATCCCTTCATTGTGTTCACACTCAGCCCCGAAAGCTGATTCAGAATTAAGAAATGTTCTTTTATTGTATTTTATTCATTTACACGCCGGCTGAAATCACTTTGCAGATTTAACTAACATGCAAAAGTTTTAAACTACCCAACGATACATAAAGCAATCAACACGAGTCCCGTAATCTCCCCGGAAAGGCTAAAACATACCTGCAAACTTGTCACCTTTCGGCGAAATTCTCCATTTTTAAATGAAAATATGTCTTCCATGTGAATTGTGTAGATCCAAAGAGTTTTTGGAAGGGGGGGTGGGAGGTCAACTGGCCGCCGTTTCTGAGATTGGAGTGAGACACGGAAAAAAACTGAGGTCATCTTAGCAATAGAAGATCTTTGACGTGTCGAGTCTTGGCCAATCAGCGTTAAGATGTCTACAGCGCTTAATTTCCCTCCCACCAGTTTTTTAATGGCAAGCTAGTCAGCTTGCTATCACGTTAGCTAACGTTGTCGGGAGAGACAGCGAGTGAGATTACTGGCAGCGGCGAGTCCGTGGCAGCGTGTGATGTCAGCCAGGAGAGCGGCGACTCAGCGGCTCTGGCGGTTCTACCTACCGACACCTGACTACTACTAATTATAATCTATATAGTTATATGGTTATAATCGCTGTCACACTCGAAAGAGAGAGAGAGAGAGAGAGAGAGAGAGAGAGAGAGAGAGAGAGAGAGAGAGAGAGAGAGAGAGAGAGAGAGAGAGAGATGTTCAGGTTTACCTGGTGGAAACATTATTCCAGTGTTCTCGACCAGTGGTTCTCAACTGGTCTGGCTCCAGGACCCACCATCACCCCTGAATACTCAAATTGAGAAACATTCTCAACTTCTCCAATGTATTGAATGAAAAGATGGTGCATTTTTAACCTGAGATAGTGCAGAATATGTATGCTAACACAAAAACAAGTTTAATAACCAAAACGAGCAGCTAGTGGCGATGATAGAAAGGGAACTATTCCCTTTAACACTCAATTAGCTGCATTTTAATTAGAAACCAAAAACTGCATCTTCAGGACACGAGGTATTACAACATACATAACAATTCAGAATCTTCAGCTATTTTTAAACAGACTCAACAGCTCACATGCACAAACAGTCCAACAACTAAGAAGTAGTTTCAAAAAGACTGAAATGACCTAACTTTAACTGAGAACACACACTCACCGAATCTACACGGACACACAGACGGACATACTACATAGTGGTACCTCACAGTACTACAAAGTAATACCTCACAGTACTAGTGACTCCATCTATGCTTTTATAAACAATAGAATAAAGAGCCATGCAATCCCTTGCAAGTAAACCAGATCGCTCCATCAGACCAAAAAAAAGAAAAGTACTATCAATGTGTTCGAAAAATTAACATAAAGATACTAGTAAATATATAATAATATTAGTTAATAACTAATATTGAGTTACTAGTAAATATCTTATTGTGGAAAACAATGAGCTATTCTCTAACTTTTAAGCACAAGGCGCGAAGTCGCACAGCTCATCAACAGGCTCGTTCAAGATGAGCCAGTTCTGATCAGAATCGATCGGCGCGCAATGCATGCTGGTTAGATTTGTGTCCGACTTGCTCGGACGTCATGCACACTTGGTCAACGATAATCCCACGAGAGCAAGCCGGCCGTCGATTTGAGAGTCAGGCGCCGCAGTAGCTCTCCCCCGACTGCCTGGCTCAGTGCATGATGGGAAACGCCTGGCTGTCGCCACATCAGAGAGCTGATTGGCTCTTAGATCTGACAGCAAACACCACGTGTTGTAGAAAATCCTTATTTTATGTGTAGTTGTAATACTTAACGCTGGATTGTTGACTATTAGTCTCATGTTTTATCTTAAAACAAATCTTGTGTGGTTGATAATACAAAATTGTATTTATAACACATATCAAAACCAGTAGTAATGTATTTCACAGGTAGACATAAAAATGGTAAATGGTAAATGGACCCGTACTTGTATAGAGCTTTTCTAGTCTTCCGACCACAAAAAGAACAAAGGATGCAGCTACACACACATTTCTACGTAAATATATATTTATAAACACATATGAATAAATCCAAACGTGATTTGTAAACTACAAGTAGCCAAAAGAGCGGAACTAACAGGAAGTAATTTTTTCTGTGACTTCCTGTGTTTCCTTTGAAGGCAGCTGAAAACTAAAACTGTCCGACTTGACCACAGTTTATTGTCAACGCCTCCTGCTGCAGCCCAAAGTGTCACTGCGGTTGCTCAAGCAGGCCGCTCCACAGGAGCACCGGGCTTTGACCGGCGCGTTTTTGCCAAGGCGTTTTTGAAGCGGCTGCACTTTTAAAAGTCGCGTCTGGTGTGATCGCACTGATAGCTTAAACTAGTGATAGCTTAAAGCAGCAAATCCCATTGTGAAAAGCACGCGACATATTTTTCGCCGCTCTCTCTCTTTCTGTGTCCGCTGTGTCTCACTGTTTTTTTCAATGAAGATAACATTAAATTAATCAGAAATACATTGTTAATGTGGCAAATGACTATTCTCGGTGGTTTTTAATAAAATATCTACATAGGTGTATAGAGGCCCATTTCCAGCAACTATCACTCAGTGTTCTAATGGTACATTGTGTTTGCTCATAGCATAGAAGACTAATGGATGATTAGAAAACCCTTGTGCAATTATGTTAGCACAGCTTAAAACAGTTATGCTGGTGAGAAGCTATAAAACTGGCCTTCCTTTGAGCTAGTTGAGTATCTGGAGCATCACATTTGTGGGTTCAATTATACTCTCAAAATGGCCAGAAAAAGAGAACTTTCATGTGAAACTCGGCAGTCTGTTCTTGTTCCTAGAAATGAAGTCTATTCCATGCCAGAAATTGCACAGAAACTGAAAATTTGTCTATGTGACCCCAAACTTTTGAACGTGTGTGTGTGTGTACATATATTTATATTTGTACACTTAGGTATTGACAAAAGAAGAAATAAAACCCATTATGATCATAGTTTGTCAGCTTTGCTGTTCGGCATCACTCATCTGATACGAATTAAAAAAAACATCAATAAAATCAACACTATCAAGAGTGCAGAGCTTTAGCTCAAACGTTGCAGTTCCGTCCAAGCCATTAAACATGAGCAGAGGAAGCCAGGCATGAAGATTCAATTAGCAGTTTCCTTCAGAGGATGTTTACTTTTCATGCGGTAAAACACATTTTTATTATCTTTTAATGCTCCCGAGTCAATTAAAGTTGAGGCGTTCCGATGAGCCGAAGGTAGTATTGATTATTAGTACAATCAATACACGATGAAATAAGCCACATCACATCAGAGGGTTGTGGATGAAAGCCTGAATCGCACACGTTTGATGTGCACCGTCTCCGAGGCTGGATGCTGGACGGACGCGTCCACCCCGTCTCTGACATCGGAAACTCTCTCGCCGGTCTATCTGGCTCGTGACGGCGAGCCTCGGATGATTCCTCCCCCGCCTGCAGAGCTGAAGGGAAAGAGAGGAGTCGGGGCCGTAAAGGCCTAAGTGAATATCCTGTCTCCTGGACGTGGGCTGTGGACTATTAGCTAATCTAATCGCTCGGGCCTCCGGGTCCAGACTGATATTTGATTTTGAGACGAGGCCCTGTGGGCCGAGCGAGTTTGCCGGTTCTCAAGAAGATTACAAAACAGGACATTTGACACTTTAAAATAGACCAAAAAATAAATACATTTAAAAAAACGGCCAAATTAGCATCTGTCTGTTGCTGTTTTTAGATGTTACGGGGTTGAATGAACCCCAAATTAACTCATTAATCTCCGTAATGAGTACTTGTAGCCCAACATTTAGAGTTTCAATGTAATCGCAAGACCC
This sequence comes from Taurulus bubalis, assembly GCF_910589615.1. Taxonomy (NCBI): domain Eukaryota; kingdom Metazoa; phylum Chordata; class Actinopteri; order Perciformes; family Cottidae; genus Taurulus; species Taurulus bubalis. Next base: position 42,346,654 of record NC_136589.1, on the reverse strand, counting down.
CGCCAAACTCTTTAATCTTAATATCATCGCATCATATTACATAAAAAGGTGACATTGCAGGTTTAAAACGTTTATGCCAGTTTCTTCATTTCCGAAACTGCAGTTGACAAAACTAAAATCTCAACTCACAGTTGTACTTGATGATGGAGCTGATTCCCAGTGGGCGATGACATCACTATATGACATCACCATATGACATCACAGGTACTGAAGTACACGATGACATCATGGCAACGTGCACGAATAAACAACCTCCTCCTCACTGCCAACTCCATCTGCTGATGAAGACCGTGCGGTCCAGTCGAAAGCTCCAGTTCAAGCGAAAGCCTCCGAGGTAATTTTCAAACCCACAAGGTGAACATGACGGGCTGAAAAACGAGCCGCCTGACCACTGACCTTAATATGCTATTAATATGCCTCTCGCGGCCCTGAAAGCTACCGTAATGGCTGCTCGAGGTATTCCTCGAGGAAGAAAGCGGCAGAACAAACGGACACAGCCACGATGATTAATGACCCGCTGCAACCCGCCGTTACTATCCGCCATGTGCCGCAGCTTTGAGAAATGACCATTGATCTGAGCAATGCTGCTAAAGCCCTCTGGTGGGGGGGGGACGAGGGGGGCGGGTATGTATGATGTATGACCCGCTGGGAGAAGAAAAAAGTCCAAACTTTGGCCTGAAAACAAGGATTTCTAGGTGATGAGAAAGTTGACATGTAGACGTTGGAAATGGATGACGGGGAGACGGTTCTAATATCGACTCGGGAGACGATCGTTTCTTTAAAATTACATCACTGGCTCTCCAGAGAGCGGTCAAGATGATGGAAACACCAGACAAGACGTGAATATTAATATTACAGAAGTCTTTGTTTTTGCTGCCTCGTTAAATGTGTGCGAAAATGTTTTTTAAATGATAAAACGGGCTGAAAGCTGTGTTTTCCTGTCTGTTGAAGCCAGGACAGAGTTTGAATTTGTCTTGCATACATCTTGGTGAAGTAACGAACGGATTTCAAAAGACCAGTGTTTTGTTTTGTTTTTGCCAAGTTTTGTACCGCCATTCAACTATACTTGTGCAAAGCATGCAATAGTTTGTACATTTCCTCCCCTGTAGTCTGTTTCCTTCAGATATATCGGCCTCAAAGCCTTCTTGAATTGGCTCGTCAGCTACTGCAACTTTATGCTTTAACCTTTTAAAAACCAATCCCAATGGATGTAAAATTCAAATGTGCTCCAATGCAAATTTTGGAGTCCTCGCCTGAATGTTCTCTGTACTAAACCTCAACCTTTGCAGAGAGAATGTTCACATATTGTGCTATGATTTGGGTTAGAGTTGGACCTTACAGCTGCATAATTTCAAAGAAATAATCATCCTGAAAGTGATTTTTTTCTAGGCGGACCTGAAACCTTTGATTTTTTTCTGTGTGTCATCTTCATTTACTCTTAACCAGTAACATATAGACTGATATTTACACATCTGAACTAAATCTCACATGTGTACCTTTTATTATAACACCAAAAGTATTCAAATCCTTTTTAGTTTGGGTATGACATTTTCGAGGAAAGGGCCTAAAAATAGGTTGGTGTTCTATTGTTAATTCCTATTTGTGACATGTGTTTCGTGCTATTAAATAAACCAGCATGTTAGAAGCTCTGCTGATGTTAAGCCCGCATAATATTTTCCATGTTCACAGTCACGGTTTAGTTGGTGTCATTCCGTTGTATAATTAGCAGTAAACACAAAGAACGGCGTCGTAGTTTTGTAGGTATTTTGGTCATAAACCAAACAAAAAGAACATGGGACCAAGGCCCTGTTTCTCGTACCTGGCTTACTGAGTTAGCGGGCTAATTGTCAGGATAAGATGACGTAGGTCAGGCTTTCTCGGTTTCTCGAAGCAAGCTTAGATAAATCACCATAGCAACACAGCCAAAAATGTAAGCCTGCTCCCGGGCAGGCTTACTGAACTTCACTGGATAAGCTGGCCACTCCCACCGGACAAAAAAGGCAGCTTCTTCCTCATTGATGAAGGAGCGATATTAGTTATATTAGTTTTAGCCGCGGACATTGATCACCACAGACGCAGCCGATCGCCCGTCTCAGACACAGACTATCAGCCGCTGCATGCCGCTGTTCTTAAGTTTATTTATCTCTTAAGAAACTTAAGGATGTGTTGAAAGCACTCATAATCATATGACAGTGTTATTAGTACACCATACATATCATTATTGTAGAACATGATTAAGGTGATCGTGATGAGAATACAGAGAATCACACACAATTTATTTTCACTGCTTCAATTGATTGAATTTCTGATTATGAATAATACATACTGATCCGCCCATACACATATTCAAACTCATATACACATATATAGTACATGATTCATACGTGCATACAGTACATATATCCTCATAAGTATATATTTATTCGTAAATATAATCTGATTGATTTGGGTGATGAAGCACTTCAAATTAGCCGATACATTTTCCCAACACTGACGCATTTAACTTGTCTGATATATTTGCGACGCTTATGTCTCGCGGGCGCTGTTAAAGCTGCGTTCACGGCAACAACGTTGCAAAAACGTTGGAATATTGCTGTGTTTGCTGTGAATGACTACGGTATTGACTTCCTCATATGCCTTCATGATCATCTCCTGCTTCTCAGCAGAGAAATAAAAAGAGGTTCCTCTGAGTTTATTTGCCATTGTACTGTTAGAACATCGTGGTGTCAGTGCTCCATTATTATCCCTTCTGAAGAGGAGCGGGCGCACATTTATCCAGATGACTGACGTCTGGTTAGAGTTAACGAGACCGTTTCAGCACGGATCAGCCGTGAAGAAACCCAGATAGCCTGATGTCAATCATCTCGCTAATTTAAGCTGGAGATTAGGACATTTGCTTGACTTTGTTTAGCCAGGTACGAGAAACAGGGCCCAGGTGATGGAGGGAAAAGTCAGAGGATCACCAAAGTCATTAGAATCCGTCCTTCGTGGGACTCGGTCGTCTGGACCAAATTTAAACGATTGAAGTCCCTGAAATGAGCTTGTTGCTGACCGACGGCGAGTCCGTTTACGTATCTGACCTTTGGCCTCTCTCCGGCCTCCAGGGCGACCTGCTGAACCCGTGCCGGTGCGACGGCTCGGTGCGGTACACCCACCAGCACTGCCTGCTGAAGTGGATCAGCGAGCGAGGCTGCTGGACCTGCGAGCTTTGCTGCTACCGCTTCCACGTCATCGCCATCGACATGAAGACGCCGTGGCAGGTAACGTACCGCAGAGCCGGGACTTCCCTGTGGTCAAAACACACCTTCTTACCTTTTTTATCAGTAAAATATTGGCCACAGTATCATCATATTCACATGATGGGAATGAATACAAGTATACAACAAAAGACATGAACGGTGCAGCTGTTAAATTAAAAGAAAATAGTAGTCCAGGAAAGTAAAGAAAAATAGTGTTTTTACATTTTTTGGTAGCACTTTATAAAACGACGAGTAACTATCTGAATTAAATCATGGATTGCAGTATTAAAACACGTTTATAAAGCACATGTTAACCATTAGTGAATCATCTATAAGTCCTTAATAATTGGTTTGCAATATTTAATACTTAATTTACAAATGGGGAATCCATCATTTTTAAGTAAGTATGAAAACCCAATCATGAAACGCAGAATAGTCAAGCTTATTAATCATGAATGAAACATTCATAGCTGTTTATGAATTGCATACAAATGAGTGTTCATGTTGGAACAATGCTTTATAAATGATGAATTAAGTGTTTATTCATGCTTTACTAATGCTAAATAGTGTGTAGTTATTATAAAGTATCCATTTTTTTTATTGAGCATTTTACAAGTTGCAGCACTCAAAGGATTCAACGCATAACATTTCAACATCAAATAACAGTATTTTACAAGTTGATTGGATTCATTGTTTATTAAATCCTGAACCGATTTGGTATTTTAATGCAATCGGCGTACAAAACCGTCCTTTTTCCTTCACTTGAAGTCATGTTTTTTTTTACTCATGTGGTATATCAGTTTTGGTGATGGAAATTGGTTTACCATAGGTCGTAGGTTCACAAAAGCAGTGGAATATATGAATACAATGGTAGACACATGTAAATAAATGTCTAAAACCACATGTATTATCATATGGTGGGGATGATGAGCTGTGGCTGGCTTTGAGGCCTGCTATGGTGATGTGTTGGCAGGCAGACGGACAGGGAGACTGCTGCAGCGATGCTGCATGTTGTCCTCTGGACCCTCGCAGCTCTGAATCCTCTCTGTGAAATACATTAATACAAGTCAGTATGAGTTCACTGAAAGAAAATAATGAAGATCCAACACTGACTATGATCAAGACACTGCATGAGCTAGCTACGTGCAAACATTGCTAAAGCTAACAGATCCAGCTATGCTCAGGCCATGAGCTAAAAATGCACAACATTAGTTACAGCCTTACAAACACATAACTGAGATCCAACACTACTAGTCGTACTAAGTTCACTTTAAGAAAGTTAACGGTGATAGGGACAACAGTTGATTACCCGCCGTTCATAGTCAGCTATCTCCGTTAGCTCTCGTTAGCTCGCGCTGTGTAAACAGCACCTAACGTGACATAAACACTACTGTAGTAACGATTAACTGAGATCCAACACTACTAGGCTTACTAAGTTCACTGTGATAGGGACAACAGTTGAGTGTGCACCGTTCAGTCGTAGACACGGAAGGAAACATCCAACACGGCGCTATCTAGTGACGTGCGAACGCTGCTAAGCTATCGTCAACAAACTACGATTAGTTACGGTCTTACAAACACATAATGGAGGTCCAACACTACTTGTCGTACTACGTTCACTGAAAGAAAGTTAACGGTGATCGGGACTACAGTTGATAATGCACCGTTCAGTCTCACAGAAACGTTGTAGCCAGCTATCTGGCCCGTTAGCTCCGGCTAGCTCCTTGTCAGTGTTGGGGTAGTTACTCAGAAAAAGTAATTAGTTATAAGTTACTAGTTACTTCTGAAAATTGTATCTAGATTACTTTACTAGTTACTGCATTTGAAAAGTATCTTCACTACCAGTTACTTTACTTTCCATTTTTTTAAGCAAATGTCCAAATTAACCGCAAAGATACATGGACAAACATCATGGTCCTTTCATCACTTTATTTTCAATGTTCAATAAAGGGCATCGCTTAGCCTTTCCACATAGTGTATTGTAATTGTAAACATGTAAAACAAAATGGCATATAAAACTCAGCCATTAACTTGAACGAACATTAACCCTGTTCACACTGTCTGACCAAAGAAATATGCCTCACTTTAAAATCCACAGACAACAGGATACAAAAGGCTGTGTATGGTGGGGACATTCAGGTCGGTCAAACAGCATAACACATTGAAAACAGGCTTTTGGAAACATGAGACCCCACTAAACCAAATGGGGGCCGACTCCTAAGAACAAAACCAGCTTGTTATAGGAATCATTGTAGTGGTTTAAGAAAAATAGAAAAATTAATGGCACTTTTTCCCATGAAATAGAAACAGAAAATGCAATTAAATAAACAGAAAATCCACTTCATCATTGCCTAAATAAACAGAAAGTGCACTATATCCTATGAAGTTTATCATTTTTCTCTATTCTTCAAAATAGCGATTGTATCGCATGAGTAAAAGTCTCTTGAATCTTTTATCCGACGGCCTGTTCCTCCTTGGGGTCAGAACAATACTGCCCAGGCTGAAAAGCCTTTCCACAGTGTTGTAACTTGTTTTATTACATGATTGACTCTTATTGTGAAGAGCATGTAAACAGGAAGTGCTTTTACTTTGAAGGCAGAAAGTACAATGATACGTGCTTGTTGACGCTAACTAATGTTGATGTTACGTGTGGAAAATATATACATGTCGGGTGCAAGAGCGCGTTCTCAATGCTTTAACAGTTGTAATACTGCAGTTCACCAGTAGAGGGATTCCGTTCATACCAGACGTGTCTTGGTCCTCATTAGAAGCTCCACGTCATTACAGACAGGTGCACTTGATGGTATTGGAGTGTTGTATTGCTTTGCAATCTCCTTAATCCTAGGGAACCTGGAGAGAACCTCCCAGTTGGATCCGGGCTCTCCGTCTCCGTTGTTCATGCAGGAAGTGTCGTGTGACTCGCGCGCCACTAAAAGAGAACTTTTCGGACTGGTACAAATGTCTTGAGTAACGTAAGAACGCGCGTTACTGAGGTCTAGTAAAGTAGTGTAGTTACCAATATTTTGAGTGTAATCCGTTACTTTGTAACTCGTTACCCCCAACACTGCTCCTTGGTAGCGAATCCTTCAGGCACTGATGCTGCGCCGTCCGTCCCGTCCAATATAGCTTTGCTCAGGACTCTTTGCTTGGCATCTTCTGACTCACACTGAAGCTTTGCACGCCTCATACGACACGTCCATGTTTAGATGCTCAGACGCGGAAGTGGAAACCATATCCGCCAGATTTGAAACCATATCTCTGTGACGTATTATTGCTAAGATATATATATATATTCGAAGCGGGCCCCGCCCCCAAAGGGTTAAGGAGGATGTTTGTATGACGATGGGGTTTAAACTCAGAATTCGTGGGTATCAATGACAAAGCGAGCGCCCTTCTCCCTAAAAAACAATGCTCTTTGCACATGAAATGCAGTGATGTGACATTAAACTGCAGCCGTTATATTCTCTCGTTTTATTATTTTTTTACTGCCTTTTTTACAGCCATAAACATTTGAGGTTACCGTTTTCTCCCCCCCGAGCACGCGCTCTGGATTATTACGGAGGCATTAACAGGAGATTGTTTTTTTATAGCCTCTGGTGTATCGACCCACCGGTTAGATTCATAATGTTCATGGATATTCACAGCTTCTCTGGTTGGATGCAAACACGGGCAAACCGACAACGATAAACCCGCCTGCGTCTGTTGCCCAAAAGAAGCTCTATCACTCTCTAATTGTGTAACTTTTCCTTCTTCACCTTCTCAATAAAACACCTTTTAAACATCAATCTTATTGCCTTTTTACGAATGACTCGTCACTCAAAGAAAATGGAGAAATAAGTGGATAAATATGCCACGTGTGTACAATCCGAGTTTTTCGGATGTGAATTCAAGGCTTCAAACCAAGTTGAGCTGAACCTTCAGTCCATTTAGCTCACACAGCTTCGACCACAATGATAAAGCAGACATACAGCTGAAATTGAGTTGAAATAATAATGTGCATTAGTGACCATCCCTCTATACTTATTAGACTGTCTGTCTATACATATAAATGTAAATCAACAATATATATGACATTCCAATTAAAGGGCCAGTTCGGGGATCTATGAACAGAAGTGGAATATAATATTCTATTATTATTATTATTATTATTATTATTATTATTATTATTATTATTATTATTATTATTATTATTATATTCTATTACTATGTTTTAATTTGTGTATAATCACCTGAAACTAAGAATCGTTTGGTCAGCTTAGCACGTGGCCTTCCTAGCGCTATCGGGAGCGGGCACTCTTCACAGATATGTGTCTACAGTAGCCCAGAGCGGACAAACCAAACACTGGCTCAAGAGCACTTTTCACATTTTTACGTTTCCACCGTGGTTCAAAAACGGGGTTTTGCTCTCGGCACCTCACGTCACCGCAGTCTTGTGGAGGGAGGAGAGAGCGGAGGGGCACTGGGTCGGTTGCAATCTGCAACCTCACCACAGGGTGTCACCAAATCCTACACACTGCCCCTTTTAATCTGCTGACTGAGGGAACCGGAGGGTTGAATGAACCCCAAATGAACTCATTAATCTCCGTAAGGAGTAACATATAGAGTTTCAATGTAATCGCAAGACCCCGGCGATTTGTTCCCCATTAAAGTGACTCTTTAATATCATCGCATCATATTACATAAAAAGGTGACAAAACAATGTCATTGCAGGTTTAAAACGTTAATGCCAGTTTCTAACAAGGCCTCCTTCATAGAGGCTTTATGAGTGGTAACTCTCAGCTTTATTAGTGACCAATAAATAATTTACAACGGCCTCATATGTATTTTTTATGGGGAACAACAGAAACATCTTGGTTGCTCCACTATGACACTTGTGTTGCCCTTCTGTTGCTTTTAATTCATCAGAAAGACTCAAATAGTCTGAGTGAATGTCGCTGTGGCTGAGCCGAGTTATTAACAGAACACCTGTGTGGGGCTTAGCGTTACTGTAAAATTTTACGAAAAACGCCTATCCAGGTATACCCAAGGTTTGCAAGCTGTACTTGAACTATTTCTGCCTGAACATTTCTTTGTAAATAGATGCCTGTAGATGACTATAAATGGGACTTATGGACTGGAAAACACAATGGGACCATAGCCTGAAGCCTTTTCTAGTCTAAGTAAAAAGCAGATATCAATATCACATAAAATGAATATTTTACACATGTTTTTCTAATGAAATGTCTAGGCGTTTTTCCATTTTGAGACTGAAAATATTCATGATATATATACTATATACCTTAAAAAGCCATTAAAAAGGCTTATTGTCTTGCAAACTTATAGAGGTACTATTCATATTTACTACCAGTATTGCTGACACCGAGAAAATGAAGTATAAATGCATTTTTGTGCTAATTCAATGACTCTGATGAGGCTCTGTCAGGAGAAGTCTGTTCTCATCAAGCTGAAGGCTGTTGGGATCAGCTCCACCCCCTCCTCTTTGTATTCGTTTTTTAGGCAATTTCATTGGCTGTGCGAAACGCCTGTCATCCGAGCCGTATGACGTGACAGGCTTGATCAACGTAAGAAAATAGAGACTGAGCCTGTACTTCAACGTAGCTTCTGGTTGGGTAATGTAGCCTGTCAGTCAGGACATGAAGCTCCTATTGGTTCAAGTGACATTTCATTAGAAAAGTTAGATTTCGGCGGTCATTTTGATGCACCGTTTCTCCACTGTGCTCTCATGCAAACTTGCTTAGTACGAACTATATTGTAGAACAGAACATACAATGGGGTGTGAACATCAGTGACACAAGGTCCCCTTGGTACCGGGCTGCACAGAAAGAATGAGAAAAAAGAATAATCGAAAAATATGTTTTATTTTGAAGAATTACCGGATACATCCGTCTGTGCGTCTGAGCCTCTAGTCTTGACACATGTCAGGAGGCTACGTGATAACGTTACCCCGAAAATGAAACTTAAATGTACGTTTCAACTCTGTCCGAGTGCCGGTGTTCTGGATTTAAATCAAGGCAGAATACCTTAAAATCCCTCAAAAGCTCTGAAAACTTGCAAGAAACATCCAAACCATGGATACAGATCGCGATCAGTAGTGTTGCATGCTGGGTGTTGAATACAGTGTGAGTGTGAGTACAGATCGCGAGGAGTAGTATAAAAATAAAAATCAGAAAATCAGTCAGTGATGATTGACTTTATATGTTGGAATAAATTTAACGTCATCTGTGAAGCATTGAACGTAGTCGGGGCGGCATGTCAGAGGGAGGGCTGATTGATGATTGACGTGGGCAGGCCCAGTGCCGTCGGCCTACCGGGGACCTCCCCGGTGTCCCCCATGGCCAGTGCGCTCCTGGTCATCGGTGAGTTGCCTTGCCTTTGCTGTTGTTTGTTTGTTTGTTGTTGTCTGACAAAGGGGTTGACTGTAGCTGCTGTGGTGGTCTGATCTTGAAACGGATTGCACTGCTGGAATCACAAGAATCATAGGTTTCCAGAAACACCAAACTAACTATAAATAGAACTATAAATAGATGTACAGTGTACAATAGAATACAGTAAAGGACGCCCGCGGGACGGCAGAACGTTAAGAGGTTAAAAGATCCGTAAGCATTCACCAGGCAGAGTGCATCGTGGGAAGTTAAGTGTTCATTGTTTTTGTTTTTTATGGACTATAAACCACGACATTTCTGCGTCTGCTGCTCTACATTTTTTACCGTCCCTCATCACTGTGGAAAGGTTTCTTTTTTTCAAGGGGTTTTGCTCAACTTAATTAATAATAAATTGCATCTAAAACGATGTTGTCAAGCGTTTTATTGTCAAGAAAACCAAAAATGTTGTTGTTTCTTTTGGCTGTGCGCCTGCCGAGTGTCTCTGGTTCCTATCCAGGTCTCTGCTGTTCAGTTTGGAGCGTCGGGATTCCTTCACTCCTCATTTCCTCCAAAGCTGAACAGACAGAGGCTTAAAAATATCTGCATTCTGGATCGTCTCTCTCGCTGGAGAACGTTTTCAGATCCGCTCGCTCCAGATGGGACTTGAGTCGCCGTTGGCAGACCGAACAAACACACAGAGCCCAGCTTTCTGTCCACTGAGTCTGCCTGAAGTCTCTTTTTATAGTTTTGTGTCTCTTTGTGGTCGTTTTGCATCTCTTTGTAGTTGTTTTATGTCTCTTTGCAGTTGTTTTGTCTTTCTTTGTGGTCATTTTACATCTCTTTGTGGTTGTTTTGTGTCTTCGTAGTGGTTGAGAGCCGTTGAGAGGCAATCAAAAAGCGCCTACCGTAATCTTGGATCCTGTACCTTAAAAGAATCTACAGGCAACATAACCTGAATGTGTTGCATAGCGACACAAGATTTGACATGCTCCTTTTGACGGCTGTTGCGTACAGATAAGTCATCATACAATATGGTGTTTGTTGCTCTTTGAGAGGGCGTACCATCACCCCAAGATGACCAACCAGCCCGTCCCCTGAGAAGATGCATGTTTTTTTCTTACAGTCTCATCGGTTCTCTCTTTTCCCCCGTGTGCAGTGGCAGTCCATCACCATCACCCTGGTGGAGAAGGTGCAGATCATCGCCGTGTTCCTGGGCTCTCTCTTTCTGGTGGCCAGCATCTCCTGGCTGCTGTGGTCGGCTCTCAGCCCGCAGGCCATCTGGCAGCGCCGCGACGTCCTCTTCCAGATCTGCTACGGCATGTACGGCTTCATGGACCTGGTCTGCGTAGGTGAGCCTCCGAATGAGTCGTGAGAACAACGTAAAGAAGTTCCTCTGGTAAAAAATAATCGGTTGAAGCTAGGGTTGGTAATGTGAGTAATCCAGAATATTGATGAACAAATGATCATTTTGTAGGTGAAGCAGAGGTGCAGAGTTCAGCCTTAGAAGTCAGGTTGTTTTGTCTGTGAATTGTTTAGTTGTTCATAACGATGTTGAAGAAATTACAATACCTGATTCTGAATATTTCCTGTCGCTCTCACAGTGACATTTAAAAAAAAAAACACCTAAAAACGTGATGGCGCATTGGAGGATCACTGTTTCCTGTAACGTTTTTGTCCTTGTGACAGGCTTGATCGTCCACGAGGGGGCAGCAGTGTACAGCGTCTTCATGCGCTGGCGAGCCGTCAACCTCCACTGGGATGTTCAGAGCTACGATAAAGCCAAGGACATGGAGGAGATGAGCATTGGCCATTCCTCGCTGTCCCCCAGGACGCTGTGGTTGCCTCTGGCCACCTTTGGGCCCGACGGCCCCTCACGCCCCACCCAGCTGGGGCCGCGGCCGTGGACCTGCCTCTGTTTGGCCCCCTGTTGCCACGGCCTGGTGCCCAGAAACAACCTCAGCCAGGATAGTGACTCAGGAGAGGTCGTCGTTCGTGTGACATCGGTGTAACACCCGGCGCTATTTATGCTGGAACAAAGCATCTGGGGGTGGGTTACAATATGGGCTTTTTTTCTGGGCTACAATCTGTTGGTTTTTCTTATTGCAGATTTCTAAAATGTTTTCCGAATGAGTTAGAATTGTTTGTCTGCTCTGGGGCTGGTCCCCCAAAACAATCCTAACCGTTAAATTAACTCACATGTGGTGTTTTTGCCTTTGTGTTTTATTATTTATACATTAACCACAAATTAAAATTGACCTTGGTGTTCTCGGGTTCAAATGAAAGTCCTCGGGATCAAATTATCTGAATATTACAGGTTTGTAAAATAATGTGTTACTGATAGCAACATGACTAAAAGCAATGTTAGAAGCCCAGTGAGGCTGTAAATACATTAGACTTCAGAAAACAAAGCGTTTATTCCAGGATGCTGACCACAAGCGGAGCAAACGACTTTTCATCAATCCTTCCTGGACTTTGTGTTCAAACTCAAAGCAAAGTGAATTTAAGTGGAGGTACTATTGCACATTATCTGAATGCACATTTGGTCCGGGCAGCACAAAATAAATTCAGCTGAAGACGTACTCAAGTTGAAAACATTTCAACTTGCGGTGCTCATTTGAGCTTACCGTGAAGCTGCAGGAGTCCGCCATGAGAAAACTGGAGCAGACCGAACTCGCACATAAACACCCCTCCGAATTGTTCAGCGATTTCAAAAAGGTCTGGCGAGGTGCAGCGACCAGATATCTCAGCCGTCACTGACTGACATAGCTAGCTTCCGGGCTACATTAAGAAAGAATAGCAACGAAGAAAGGGCCAATAAAAGGGGCATCAAGTGAGATCGACAACCGGTTGCTGTTGTAAGTGGAATTATAGAAATAACGCTTGAATTGGCGTATTTGTTTGATGTGTGCTAAACAATAAATTAACTGTTCCTGGTAGCTAAATTACAAATCCTGCTATGTCGAAGGCGTGACCCGCCCTACTCTGATTGGCTTGCACTTGTTGCCTTCATTGGTTGGGTTGGTTAAGTCCCACTTAAGGCATAAGGACGGAGATTGTTTGGGTAATAATATCAGTAGGGGGAAAAAAATGCTCGCATACCACACACACAAAGTACAAGTACTTACATTTGGGTTCTTGCCGATACAAAGTGCCAATATGAGTACTTAATGCCATCACAGTTGTAAGAATGACTTCGAAAACAAGTTATATTTTCATCACACTATCCTCACTTTCTGACTGTTAGTGAGATATGAAGCATGATGCGCTGGCTGACATAAGAACCCACAGGTTCTGGAAAGTTCCTTACACAGCTTTATCCTTGATTTTTAACTCATGGAGTCCCTAAGTGACACCTACTGAACATCTTGGTGGGTCACGTGACAGGTCATGTGATTTTGTGTTCCCCTAACAACATTTCCAAAATGTCTGCCAGGGAATTTAACCTAAACATGTCATGAAAACCTAATATGTGTCCCAATAAGAAAATTAATTATGATCTGCTCAGTTAATTAGGCTGATTCAAGGATATTTTGTGAATATATTTTATGTTGTTCAATTCAAAGCATAATCAAACAAATGTAAACAAAAACAAATCACGTTATATTAATTTAATTATTAATTTAAAAAAGTTTACCATTAATGCCCAATGTGACATACATGTAACATTTCAGATCTTTCACACTATTTTGAAAAAAAAGTCAGAAATGTGTTCTATGTGGTCTGTATCTGTATTACGGCTCCCATAATTTTCCTTGAAGGAGAACTGGGTCCGAGTTCTTATGGGTTCTTACATCCAACGTTGTGTTTTCCTGATAGAAACAGAGCTTATAGTTCGCAGTCTGATCCACTTTTGCCATCGGCGCTTTTCCTAAAAGATGACTCCAAACTGTTGACATGCGAGAGGTTAACGTCCCTTTATCGAAACGTTAAAAAGTACATGTACATGAACAGCATATTTGATTGATACCCGATACTGGCATCTTCCGCAAACATGAACACGTTTCTTTGGGGGAAAACCTGCTTCACAAATGTATCTCACCTATTAGACAACCAGAAAGGACGAAAGGATTCAGAAGTGTAGACGCATTGTAAATGAGCACAAACCAACCTGATAAATATGGAACATTTTCTTAATGCCATTTTTTTTACTTGATACTCGGATGAATTATGCCGCTATAAATAGAGCCATTTGAAAATTGTGGGTTTTGATCTGTCTGTTCACCATTCTGTTGAGCTTTCAGGAGCCCTGCGGTGTCTGGGTTGTGGGGTTTGGTGGTTGTGTTCTCGACCCTAGTTCATTTGGGTCGTTTTGTTTGCTTCGAAGCGGGGCAGACGTTTAAGTTTTTAATAAAATTAGATCTTAGCAATAATACGTCACAGAGATATTGTTTCAAATCTGGCTGATATGGTTTCCACTTCCGGGTCTGAGCATCTAAACACGGACGTGTCTTACGACGTGTGCAAAGCTTCAGTGTGAGTCAGAGGATGCCAAGCAAAGAGTCCTGAGCAAAGCTATATTGGAGGGGACTGACGGCGCAGCTCCAGTGCCTGAAGGATTCGCTAACAAGGAGCTAGACGGAGCTAGCGGGCCAGATACCTGGCTACAACGTTTCTGTGAGACTGAACGGTGAGTAATCAATTGTTGTCCCTATCACCGTTAACTTTCTTACAGTGAACTTAGTACGACTAGTCGTGTTGGACCTCCATTATGTGTTTGTAAGACCGTAACTAACGTGTGTTTATTGACGATAGCTTCGTAGCGTTAGCACGTCACTAGTCAAGGCAAGGCAAGGCAAAAAGTTTATTTGTATAGCACATTTCAACAACAAGGCGATTCAAAGTGCTTCACATAAAACCATTAAAAGCATCAAAACATAATGCAAATTTAAAAACAGTTAAGAAAACATTAAAACAGTCAAAAAGCAAAATAAAAAATAAAAGTTGAATACAAGTTGCAGTGCAGTTTAAGAAATAAAATGCACTAGATAGCGCCGTGTTGGATGTATCTTCCGTGTCTACGACTGAACGGTGCATAATCAACTGTTGTCCCTATCACCGTTAACTTTCTTACAGTGAACTTAGTACGACACGTAGTGTTGGACCTCCATTATGTGTTTGTAAGACCGTAACTGTGGCGAGAGGGAGAAACTACGAGGTTTCCGTTGGTTTTAATGGGTAACTAAATGTCAGAGTCTGACAACGCCACCTCCGGAATTACACCGGAAGATTCAGTATGTCAGCAAAATGCAGGACTCCGAGGACACACAGGTTCACTTTACAGACTTCTAGGCAGAGACGTGGTTCCAGTATACAAAATAAACTTTTATTTGACCACGCCGGTTCAAAAGACACACTATACTAATAACACACTATACTAAATAAACACTATGCTAAATAAAACACTATACTAACAACACACTATACTAAATAAACACTATACTAAATAAATACTATGCTAATAAAACACTCGTCAAAGGAGGTGTAGGGCTGCAACCCACCGGTGGCGAGGGGTTAACCAGTGCAGATGCGGGTCCCAAAAAGCAAAAAGGGGCACCCCAATCTCGCGTGCACACACCACACTCACTCACACAGCCACACATGAGGGTCAAAACCCGGGGTAACCGAAAAACCACAAAGCACACAAGGAGAGATCCCGCACCCGCCGGCACCAGCCTCACCACCTTGGGTAGCAGCCCCTACAAAACAAAAAAACACAATTTACTCAGGCGCTCAAACAAAAGGCTCTATCAAACAAAAGAAAAAGAAGAACAGACAAAACAACCACAATAATACTATTTAAACACAGCAAATGTGGCTCAATACGAGAAAGGAGTGGTCTTTAGAGCTCAGGCTGGGGACGTCACCCTTCCTCGTCAGAGCCGGTATGCCGGCGCTGCCAGTCCGACGCAGCCGGGAGCGAAACCGCGGGGAATACAGTACAGCCGTAGCCGAACACGTCAAACACAACCGATCAGGCAAAACGAAACCTAAAATAGAGCCGGACGGCAAAACAGCAGCGCTCTATAATGGTGAGCGGTTAGCAACAGTCATTTTGTGGCGCCGTCCTGCTCAGAGCCATCCAACAGTCCCCTGTACAAGGGATGACAGCAAATTAATAGAGTAATAATAGCCAAATTATATAAACACAAGAAGGGCAGCTACCTACCGATCAGGCAAAAGTCATCCGCTTCAAGAACAGACATGAAAATCCCTCACCTTTCGGCGAAATTCGCCCTTTTGAAACCAAAATATGTCATCCACGTGAATCACGTAGATCCGAAGAGTTTTTGTTTTTGGGGGGAGGGGGGTGGGTTGTCAACTGTCCGCCGTTTCTGAGATTGGAGTGGGACACGGAAAAAAAACTGAGGTCGTGATCATCTTAGCAATAGAAGATCTTTGACGTCGCGAGTCTTGGCCAATCAGCGTTAAGATGTCTACAGCGGCTTCATTTCCTTCCCACCAGTTTAATAATAGCAAGCTAGTCAGCTAGCTAACACGTTAGCTAACGTTGTTGGAGAGACAGCGAGTGAGATTACTGGCAGCGGAGAGGCCGTGGCAGCGTGTGACGTCAGCCAGGAGAGCGGCGAGTCAGCGGCACTGCAGTTCTACCTACCGACACCTCACTACATATAAGGAGAGGACAAGTGGAGATTTTATCCAACTTTTATTTTAATTCTAAAAACGAAATGAGTTTCCTCCGTAGGGTGGCCGGGCTCCTGTTTATATTTAACGGTTTAAGATCTACGTGTAGGAAAAAGTGTATCCTCTAGTTAATTATAATCTATAGAGTTATGCGGTGATAATGATGTCACACAGAGAGAGGTGTGCATGTTCAGGTTTACTGGTGGAAACATTATTCAGTGTTCTAGACTAACAGTGACGTCTCCTCAAAGTAAAGTGATATAACAGTATGACATAATATGGTCAAATAAAAAGGCTGGTACGTTATACATATTATGGCATATAAGTGTAATATTATGAAGTGAAATGTAGTAGTAGCAAAACAATATTCAGTATAGTACAGCAGTATTGCATATTGTAAGTATTAAGTCTACAAATATATATATACACACACACACACTACCGTTCAAAAGTTTGGGGTCACTTAGAAATGTCCTTATTTTTCAGAGAAAAGCACTGTTTTTTTCAATGAAGATAACATTAAATTAATCAGAAATACACTATACATTGTTAATGTGGTAAATGACTATTCTAGGTGGAAACGTCTGGTTTTTAATGAAATATCTACATAGGTGTATAGAGGCCATTTCCAGCAACTATCACTCAGTGTTCTAATGGTACATTGTGTTTGCTCATCGCATAGAAGACTAATGGATGATTAGTAAACCCTTGTGCAATTATGTTAGCACAACTTAAAACAGTTATGCTGGTGAGAGAAGGTTTACAACTGGCCTTCCAATGCATAGCATCACATGTGTGGGTTCCATTATACTCTCAAAATGGCCAGAAAAAGAGAACTTTCATGTGAAACTCGCCAGTCTGTTCTTGTTCTTAGAGATGAAGGCTATTCCATGCGAGAAATTGCTGAACATTTGTCTGGGTGACCCCAAACCTTTGAACGGTAGTGTATGTGTGTATGTATATATATATATATATATATATATATATATATATATATATATATATATATATATATATGTACACTTGGGTATTGACAAAAGAATAATTAAAATCCATAATGATCATAGTTTGTCAGCTTCTCGACGAGTGACGCTGTTCGGCACTGACTCGTCCGTCACTACACTACACTCAAAATGCATCAGATTGATGCTTTAAAATATGGAATATTTCAATTTTTCTTACGGGGGAGCATGCCCCCGGATCCTGAACTGTTGTCCCTATCACAGTGAACTTAGTAAGCCTAGTAGTGTTGGATCTCCGTTAATCGTTACTACAGTAGTGTTTATGTCACGTTTGGTGCTGCTAACACGACGCGAGCTAACGAGAGCTAACGGAGATAGCTGACTACAGCTATGAACGGTGGGTAATCAACTGTTGTCCCTATCACCGTTAACTTTATTTCACTGAACTCATACTGACTTGTATTAATGTATTTTACAGAGTGGATTCAGAGCTGCGAGGGTCCAGAGGACAACATGCAACATGCAGCTGCAGCAGTCTCCCTGTCCGTCTGCCTGCCAACACATCACCATAGCAGGCCTCAAAGCCAGCCACAGCTCATCATCCCCACCATATAATAATACGTTTGGTTTTAGACATTTATTTACATGTGTCTACCATTTTATTCATATATTCCACTGCTTTTGTGAACCTAAGACCTTTTGTAAACCAATTTCCATCACCAAAACCGATATACCACATGAGTAAAGTTATGTTTTCACAACAAATATGAAAAATGTCCAAAATCAAGATTCCATTTTTCAGCTTTAGTCATATTTTCTCTTTACACTTGTGCCTTGGGACAATGGTGCCTCATTATATAGATAGCTGAGATTCTTCTGTAATTTTTGATATACAACACATGAGTATGTATCATATGCAAGTGACTTTAAAAAGGGACATTTAAAAATTATGTAAAATCAAGAAAAAGACCCCAGACCCCAGAGTGTTAAGGAGGCTGCAAGTGACGACGTCGTCAATGACTTGAATGTGACTTTTGCTGTTGGTTGTATTTCTATTTCTTTGGAATGTAACATGGACGTGTTGTATAAAGAGTATTTATATACACAGAGAGCAGCGTGGGTTATTCACCTGATGTCAAATAGAACGTAGCCATGATTCTTCGCCCCGGAGCAAGACGCTAGCAAACCATTTACTTTTACCCGCTTAGAACTTAGAACCGACCTTGAACTTAGAACTCGACCACTTTTGACTTAGAACCCACCCATAGAACCCAACCACTTGTGAAGTGAGTCCTGGGACGACCTCAACTATTCCCACCGCCAGATGTGAAAGATGTACAGCAGATCAGCCGCTTGTACTGAAGAATATCACACAATTAGCTCGGTTTAGCTGGAGCTGAGAAAGTACGCCATCGGATAGCAGACACGCTGTCAACCGGAAGTGAGGCAATACGCTTACCGTAGTACTTACCGTAGTACGTCAACATGTCAGCCTAATGCCGCGTTCACACCAAAAGAGTTGAGAATTTTCGCAACGCTTTTTCGCCTGACTTTCGTCTCTCAACTTTATGTGGTTAATTCGCTTTTTCGCAACCATTCGCTGTGGAAAGGGGGCGCGGCTTTCTCCGTAAAACTCAGTTTTCATTTACGCTATCCACCATGGAAGGAATAACAACCATTTCTAATGGTATCTCCGTGGCTGAAAACAGTTACTATTTCCGCCATTCACCATTGAAATAACCACTAGTTCTGCTTTATACTTGTTGTGGAAGTCCCATGAACGTCGGAATATCAAACGCCCCAGAAAAAGAGGAACATTTGCTTTTTCGCAACCATTCACGCCTGTGCATTGACTTTACATGTAATCTACTCGCGCGAATATTTCACAACTCTTTTGGTGTGAACGCAGCCTACATCAGTACGCCTCCTCACACAAATTGACTTGGAATTCGACACACATGTCGAGTTCCATATGTTTAAAAAAAGAAAATCCTCAATAACCACAAAAGTCTGCCTATATAGATTTTCCACAATTTTTTATGTATTTGAGTAACACTTTTTGGACATCTCAGCCGAACTCGCAGGATATGACCACGAGAGCTCCTGAAACATACGCGTAAGGTTCCATCAAATCAAACACTTGGGAGCGCTACAAATGCACAACACGAATCAAAGTAAAATCAGATATTATTTTTGTCTAATCAATACTAAACTCGCAGGATACAGTTTACATTCCTGCAGCTATCTCCGTTATTACAGTCACCAAATGGTTAGCTAGTAGCTCCTAGTAGCTAGCATTCACGGGAGAAAAGGGGCAGACTACCATCGTCTCTTTGGTCTGGGAACTCACTGACCGTTTATTCTGCGCATGCGCACAACAGCACCCCAGTGCACACAGGCACACATCCTCCCATGTGACATCACTGCACAGGCCACTCAACATGGCTTTGCTACTCATATAAGGTATATGCTCAACACTCCCACTCAAAGACATGTGTATAGCCCTTTATGGTGGTAAATAAAAAACCCAAATAGATAACTCCAAAATAAAACATTTTGCATACTGGCAGTGTTCTAAAAATTTCAAAACATTTACATCTGTCAGTTCACATTACTCAACAAACAAATACCCCTTGAAACTCTCAAACTTATTCTTTGTCACTAGCTTGGTAAGAACATCAGCTACCATGTTTGCAGTAGGACAGTATTCTGCGTGTGCAGACCGTATAAAGTGATACTTTACATCTATGTGTTTGCTTCTCTGTCTGCATACTGGGTTCTTAGATAAAGCTATCGCCCCCTGGTTGTCCTCATATATCTTGACTGGTACATGCTGGTTACTACTATCTATTCCTCTAAGTAGTTGTACAAGGTACATACTCTCTTGAGTAGTGGCTGCAAGTCCCATATACTGTGCTTCGCAGGTGGATAATGCCACTGTTGGCTGTTTCCTACTTTTCCACGATATAACTGGACCATTCTCAGTTAAGCTGAAACAGTATCCACTTGTGCTCCTCCTATCATCCTTATCGGCTGCCCAATCAGCTATATCCCTCCAGCTGAAGTAAGCTTTCCTCACATGTCTGGTAGTGTAGTTCTTGATCTATAGTACCCTTTAAGTACCTCAGTATGTGTTTTGCTGTAGCCCAATGCTGTTGCTTTGGTTCTGCTAAGTACTGAGATAGTTTACTCACAACCCAGCTCAGGTCAGGTACATGTCATAATGTATATCAAGCTCCCTACTATCTCTCTAAATCCTGTCGAATCAATAACTTCACCCTCACTGTCAAAATGTCACTTTTGCTCACATAGGTGGATCTCAGTTTGCATTTGGACATTCCAAATTTCACTAATATTTTCTCAAGGTGTCTCTTTTGAGTCATTTTGATCTCTCCCTAACTCTGTCTGAAATCGATACCTAGGAAGTGTTTAAGTGGACCCATATCTTTCATCTTAAACCTTCTCTTCAACATTTCTTTTACATCACTGAGTAAGGTGTTGTTACTCGCTGCTATGATTAAATCATCTACCCACACTAACAGAATCGCCAAAGAGACTACCATCGTCTCTTTGGTCTGGGAACTCACTGACCGTTTATTCTGCGCATGCACACAACAGCACCCCAGTACACACAGGCACACATCCTCCCACGTGACATCACTGCACAGGCCACTCAACATGGCTTTGCTACTCATATAAGGAATATGCTCAACAGTAAGACACTCTGACGGGTTTAACCGTGCGACAGCGTTCAATAGTTATCTTTGCAGATTTGCAAAGTATGACATCATAAGTAATTACAAAATTAGGCGCGGTGAGCCCATTTCTATCAGACTTCTAAAAGGTTGAGACTCAATTTATTATGCAATTTATTATGCAAGTTCCACGTCAAAAGGCCAGATTATTTCTCGTTAATCCTGCCACCCCTGTGTAGATTTATGTCAGAACGTTATCCTGGCAGTTTAAGCCAAATGCAAAAGTGGGTTGATGTGGGTTTTCCTTCAAATGGAAGTTTGAGTGAAAATCAATTAAAACAGTTGAAAGTGCAACTGAGGGAAATGGAGAAGAGCGGTGCAGCTCAGCATGCAGCCCTGTCCAAAAGAAAGCAGAAGAAGAATGTGATATTTAAGGCAGACTGGGAAGCATTTAGAATGTGGAAATATGAGTCAGAAAGAAGAAGAGAAAGAGATTGAAAGCATTCAAATCACTAAAATCCAAAGAGCCTAAAAAGAACGCTACAATTTGTTCCCCCATTCACCCAAGTGCTATTTATCCTTGTCTTTCTGAGGTAATGAGGAGATCGGTGGATCCAGACCTGGATTCCGCCCCCCTTCTTGCTCCTTTAGCCTGCGGAGCCCAGCAGTCTCCTCAGCCATGGACACAAGAGTTCATTCCTGGCATACCTGACGATGGCTTTTGACACTCACAGCGGCCTCATCCGACTCAGCCCATTGGGGACACACCTGGAAGCCATACAAAGTCCATCTGAAAGAACATTTCCTGAGAAGAATGAGACCAGAACTTGTGCAGATGGTAAGAAGATCATGTGTAACTAGGAAAACGTGTCCACTTCCAGATATCCTACAGCACGCTGAACATGCTGAGGACAAGTTACACAGGGAAGATGAACAGAAGAAAGAGAGCAGACAAAAAAGGCTGGAAGAAGCTCAGATGTAAATGTTCAACACGTATGAAGAGCCAACCCAAAGATTTCCCCCAGGGAGGGACAGAGGTCATGGAAGAGGTCGCGGCAGAGGTCGCGGCAGAGGCTGACAGAGGGTATGATCCAAATGTGTGTCACAACTGCGGGGGCAGTGGTGTAGTCCAGGGTATACGCAGGTATACGGTGTATACCCACTTATTTTTCAGTCAGCATTGCGTATACCCACTTCTCAATCACTGCTGGTGCCTGGTGCGCATTATTTAGTAGTGCATGGGTCACTCACAGTACTTCAATACATATGGCACAAAATCATATAGCACATTATTACATTATTGTGATGTTCCGGACCTTTGCTTGAGGAAATTCTCTTGAACTGGACTTTGCTGAATTTGAGTTGAATTCCCCTGTAGTAGTGGCTCAATGTTATTTCATAGGATGGTGAAGGCACGAGTCATGACCCGCCCTACTCTGCCTCTAATTGGCTAGTACACGATGCCTTCGCTGGTTAGATTGGTTAGGTTTTTAGCGCGAGTGGCGAACTGATGATGAGCCAATCAGAGGGCGGGTCTTAATAAGCAAAAATGTTTTGTCTATAGACAAATTTGTTAATTTACTTTGAATTATTAGCCTTCACAAAAACGTAATGAACAGGTAAGATGAAGCGAGCCATTCAAACAACTTTCTTTTTACAATTGCAAACGTCCTCGCGAAATCAGCCAGCAATACATAAATTATTGGCTGCGATCCATATCTGTGACATTTGATTTTTTTCATGTAGCAAACCTTATATTTCACTTGTATAGGACATCTGGTGTTCATTAAACTTGTATTAGTGGGGATTTACTGAGAGAAATGCATTTTTTCTTTTATTTGCTATTTTCTCAAAAAAAAAATCAAAATTTTCTGACTCAGCGATTTATGTTGCTGTGTTCTTCGGTTCATATCTCGGTGATGCTTTGCAGCAGAGGGATTTGGTGAATAGATTTGGAATCTGGAATTCTTCTGATAGCACTAAGCTATGGGATGCTAGTTCCGGAAACATGCAGAGTGGGCTGACTCATGACAAAATTATAACTATTTTATTTTAATAATTATTTTAGTTGGTGTTTGAGTTGTGTTGAAATGGCTGACTAATTATTGTAGCCCAGGTTACCTTATTTAATTTGATGTGTAGCATCAATATATTTGTTCATGATTATTGTAATGTTTTACACAGTTTAACTAAAATGTCTAAAAAAGGACCTATATAGGTTCATTAGGGGCTTAAATCTTAATTAATATGTTTCACTCTGTCTTGTTTGAGGGTTAGGATTCAGCTCTTTCCTGACATCCAGATGTTCACTTCACACGAGACCATGATGAAAAACAAAATGCTTTCCACCAGATTCTTAAACACCATTTCCACGTGCTTCTTGATTAGCGTCTGTTGTTTGCTGCTGAGCAGGAAGTCTACAGGGGCTTCTCTTGAACAGCCCGTTAACGTCCCTCTCCAGGATGGAGAGAGTCCTCGTTGGTGTCAGGACTGTCCATTTGTCTTCCACAAACATAGGAGGATTCATTCAGATGATTCCCAATGCAAAAGTTGTTAGTGGAGTGAGGAGCTACAGGTTTGCAGTTGATCAATCAGAAACCTTTTCAGACAGAAGCAGAGTCGTTTACTGAGAACTGGAGTTGGAGTTTCTCAGAGTACAACCGTTTGGTTTCACTCACTGTCTCGTTAAACCTGTACTTTGATGCTTTTAACCTGTCCTTGTCCCTACCCCTGAATGATTCTTCAGTGTTCATCCTCAGATGTGTGAGAATAACTGTGAACCAAGGTTTTATTTCAATATTTGTATATTTAAAAACAAATATTTATACATTATTGGGTTTATATACAACGTTTATTATCTCCATTTTCAGATTTTGTTTATAACGTTTTTGCAACGTTTTCGGTGTGAACACAGCTTAACACCGCCTCCGCTGCGAGACATTAAGCGTCGCAAATATATCAGACGAGTTAAATGCGTCAGTGTTGGGAAAATGTATCGGCTAATTTTAAGTGCTTCATCACCCAAATCAATCAGATTATATTTATTTAAATATATATTGAAATTGTGTGTGATTCTCTGTATTCTTCTTATCATGAGTCCACCGTGATCATTTTCTACAATAATGATATGTATGGTGTACTAATAACACTGTCATATAATTATGAGTGCTTTCAACACATCCATAAGTTTCTTAAGCGCTACGAACAGCACGGCATACAATGGGGAGTCTATACAGTCTGTGAGACGGGCAATGGGCGTGTGGTGTTCAATACGGCTCGAGAAGGTCTTGTAAATAAGTGATTCCTTGTCGGCAGAATCGATAGCGATCGTACAGAAAGTCATGAGGATGTGAGAACGGATCTTGGCGATCTGGAAGAACTCTCTCCCTATAAAACTAATCTAACTAATATCACTCCTTCATCAATGAGGAAAGGAGCTGCCTTTTTTGTCCGATTGGAGTGGCTAGCTTATCCAGTGAATTTCAGTTAGCCTGCGCGGGAGCAGGTTTCAATTTGTGGCTGTGTTGCTATGGTGTGTTGCTAACTTGCTTCGAGGAACCGAAAAGCCTGACCTACGTCATCTTATCCTGAAAATTAGCCGGCTAACTCAGTAAGCCAGGCCCAAATGCAGCACACAGGAGACACGGGTGAAGTGGGAAAAATAACAGGATTTATTTACACAAAAGAACAAAAGATAAAACAGAGGAAACACAGGGGAGCTTCTGGACTGGCTAGCTGAAACATGACAGGTTTAGTCAACAAAACTACTCAGTTAACATTGCAGACATTGTAGGATTTCATCATTTAAAATAAATGATTTCCTTTGTTAGTAGTTGTTCGTCTTATGATACTTACTGACTGGAGGTCTAACTCTAGTTTGTCGGCCTCCAGCTTTAAATCAGCCATCATTCTAATGCTTATACCTACTGAACATTTAAAGTTTTATTTCCAGGGGATGTGTTAATATCGACAGTATTATTTCCAACCAATCCTTTTAAGGGTTTGATGAAAGTAAAAAGTTTGAGTGATGTCTGTTGAATTGTTCTGAAGAGATAAAAGGATGCTTTTAAATTACATGAGAACAATGTAAAGTTAATCAATGCTACAGATTTGACATTTTCAGATCAATCGCCAACAAACTGCCAAATAAGCTGAATGAATGAATGAATGAATATATACTTTATTAATCCCCAAGGGGAAATTTTTTTGTCGTCATCAGTAGCGCCTTACCACTTGAAATACAAACACACAAGATAAAAGATGAAATATATAAAGAAGCAACAGGGATGAGAGATATATACAAATTAAAATTAAAATAAGGTAATATATATATATATATGTATATATATATATATTTAAATATACACAATAAAATAGAATAGAATACAACTAACTGGAATGAAATATATTTATATTTACAGCTGAAGAGTGTATTCATTAATTAAGTAAATAAGTAAACTAGATAAACAGTGCAAAGTGCAAAATGCAAAATATATATAGTACAGTGATGAACTAATCCACGGAGGAACTAGCAAGCGGTGACTTGTTGTAAAGCCGTAGAGCTGTCGGCAGGAATGTTCTCCTGTAGCGGTCCTTCTTGCAGCGGAGCGTGAGGAATCTCTTAGAGAAAGTGCTCCTCTGGCCCTGCAGCAGGTGGTAGAGAGGGTGGTCCAGGTTGTCCAATATGGACAAAAGTTTCTTCAGCGTCCTCCTCTCCACCACCTACTCCAGAAACTCCTGCTTGCAGCCGATGATGGAGCCGGCCTTCTTAATTAGCTTGTTAAGTCTGTTGGTGTCACCGGCTCCAATGCTGCTCCCCCAGCAGACAATAGCGAAGTACAGGGCACTGCCACAACCGACTGGTAGAACATCTCCAGCATCTTGCTGCACACATTGAAGGATCGAAGCTTCCTCAGGAAAAAGAGTCGACTCATCCCCTTCTTGTACACAGCGTTGACATTGGCCTTCCAGTTCAGTCGGCTGTCGATGGCAACACCCAGGTACCTGTACTCCTTCACTGTGTCCACGTCCTCCCCCAGAACACTCAGAGGACTAGGAGCTGTTGTCTTCCTCCTGAAGTCGACCACCATCTCTCTGGTCTTGGCCACGTTCAGAAGCACCGGCCCACTTCACAAAGTCACTCACCACTGCCCTGTACTCCTCCTCCCGTCCATCCCTAATACACCCGACCACTGCAGAGTCATCAGAGAACTTCTGCAGATGGCATGACTCCGTGTTGTACTGGAAGTCAGTGGTGTACAGGGTGAACAGGAAGGGAGACAGAACAGTTCCCTGTGGGGCTCCAACATCACTGACCACCGTCCCAGACAGCACACGGCCCATTCTGACAAACTGTGGTCTGCCTGTGAGGTAGTCAGTGATCCAGGAAATGGTGGACGAGTCTACCCCCACCACCCGCAGCTTCTCACCCAGTACCCTATTGTTGTTGAGGGCCCATTTGAAGAGCCACCAGGTGTTGAGGGCTCAGCGAAAGTGCAGCTCAACAGGGGGGGCAGATGGGGAGGTGTGGAGGTGTGGTGAGAGGAGGAGACGGATGAGGGCTGTGAACTAAACTTATTGAAGAAACAGTTCAGCTTGTTGGCCCTCTCCAGGGAGATCCCTGGTTGTCTCCCTCCCACCTTGAAGCCGGTAATCTGCTTCATCCCGGTCCACACCTCACTTGTGTTGTTCTGCTGGAGTTTGGCCTCCAGCTTCCTCCTGTAGGAGTCCTTGCCCTCCCTGTTCTTCACCTTCAGGTCGCGCTGGACTCTCCTGAGCTCATCCCTGTCCCCAGACCTGAAAGCAGCTTTCTTCTTATTAAGAAGAGCCTTCAGGTCCCTGGTGATCCAGGGCTTGTTGTTGGGGAAGCAGCGCACAGTCCGGGATGGTATGGTGGTGTGTTCACAGAACTTGATGTATTCAGTGATGCAGTCTGTCATGCTGTTGATGTCCTCCCCATGTGGTCCACACAGCACATCCCAGTCCGTCGACTCAAAGCAGTCCTGCAGGGCGTCGTTAGCCTCCTGAGACCAACTCCTAACAATCCTGGAGGTCGCAGGCAGCCTCTGCACCAGAGGAACATACCTGGGTGTCAGCAGGACCATGTCGTGATCAGACCTGCCAAGGGGGGGAAGGGCAGTGGCCCTGTATGCATCCTTAGTATTAGCATACAGGAGGTCCAGAGTTTTATTGTTTATTGTGGGGCAGTCAACATACTGTATAAAAGTAGGCAGAGCTTTGTCCAGTGTTGTGTGATTAAAGTCGATTAGTGTCTGTTGTTTGCTGCTGAGCAGCTCTTGAACAGCCTGTTAGCGTCCCTCTCCAGGATGGAGAGAGTCCTCATTGGTGTCAGGACTGTCCTTTGTCTTCCACAAACGAAGGAGGATTAATTCAGATGGGTTTCCATGCACAAGTCGTTAGTAGAGTGAGAAGCTTCAGGTTTGCAGTTGATCAATCAGAGACCTTTTCAGACCGAAGCAGAGTAGTTTACTGAGAACTGCTGCTGGAGTGTCACAGAGTACAACCGTTTGGTTTCTCTCATGGTCTCGCTAAACCTGTACTTTGATGCTTTAAACCTGTCCATGTCCCTAACCGTGAATGATTCTTCTGTGTTCAGCCTTAGCAGTTTGAGATTAACGGTGAACCAAGGTTTTATTTAAATATTTGTTTATTTAAAAACAAATATGTATACATTTTGGGGTTTATAAAGAATGTTTATTGTCTCCATTTTCAGATTTAGTGTAAAAAAAAACAAGTCCACTAGATGTGGATAAACATTATTAGTAGGATGTTCAGTATATAAAAGGTATTTTAAACTCCCACAACAATATTGAGGGAATGTCCTCAGTGTCCTCAGTGGTAGCTACCGATACCGCCATGATTTAACATTTTGTATTACATTTTTTTATCATTGATTTCTACATAATATTACGAATCACTTTTCATCCGTGACAATGCTGTTCGTGAGATAAAAGAGCTGTTAACATTTTGTTTCATTTCAGTAGCATTAAGATGGTTATTTCAACGTTCTTATGGTTTTACTATTACAATTTTCAAATGTTTCCTGTTTTTTGTATTCATCTTTAATTCTGTGCCTTGAAGTACATATATATCATTCAGCCTAGTATACATGTTGTATATTTTTTAATAAGATCAGTAATAAGAACATGAATTAATAAAACAAAACATAAAAACATGTGTTTCAGTCACGGAAGAAAATGTTTGAAAATATTTAGGAAACACTGAGTCAGCTCTACATTCTCCTCCTTGGGAAATACAACTCAATCCGTGAGTACAAAAGTAAGAGGGAACACATTCAAGCTGGACGTCACGATTTTTGCTCAAAAACTGCATGACACATCCCAAGTAGAAAACATATCTGTGTATCTCCTTTGCTTTGTTTCTGGACACTCAGTACAACATTCAAACTAATGTAGTCAACAAAACTACGCAGTTAACTTTACAGACATTGTAAGATTTCATCATTTAAAATTAATTATTTCCTTTGTTAAACGTTGTGTGTCTTATGATACTCACTGACTGTAAGTCTAACTCTAGTTTGTCATCCTTCAAGTTAAAATCAGCCATCATTCTAAAGACTCGTTTACTGAGAACTGCTGTTGGAGTTTCAGTACAGTCGTTTGGTTTCTCTCATCGTCTCGCTAAACCTGTAATTTGATGCTTTAAACCGGTCCTTGTCCCCATTCCTGAAAGATTCTCCTGTGTTCAGCCTCAGCTGTGTGAGATTAAAACCATGGTTTTATTTATATACTTAAAAATAAATATTTAGACATACAATATACAATATTTTTGTTTTTGACTTTTACAAAATAGTAAGAATCAGTGACAATGCTGTTCATTTAGTTAAATGCACTGCTTCCATTGGGTTATGTCTTCTAGAAAATGTAGGTGGTTATTTCATTGTGATTTTATTATTTCAAAATCAATTTTGTTCCTGTTTTTTTAATAATCTTTAAATGTGTGCATTAAAAGACATATTGTATATTCTACCTAATACTGGTTTAAAATATTTTAAAAATAGTATCAGTAATATGAACATGAATTAATTAAATAGAAACAAAACAAACCATAGCAAATGTTGCAGTCATTAAACATATATTTTGTATAACTAATGCAAAACTCCAAATTAATATTGTAGTTACATGGTTTTTAACTTTCTGCACACTTTCTGTTCCTATTCAAATTGGTATCATCCATCTCTTTTATTCACTCCATCTCTTTACTTCACCCCTTGTCTTTTCTTTAGTTTTAAAAGTGTTGTATAAATAGTTTATATTGCTAGTAACCAACATTGTTTGTGTATTTAATGAGACTCTTTAATGAGACTAATGAAACCAAGCGGGAAGTGTTTTAATGACCACAAGGCACATACAACAAGACCACAGTTCAGACTTTCAGCATAAGCTATATAGTGTAATTCAGTCCTCCCAGATCACTTTCCATCAATCAGACTAATCGGTTGACACATAAACAAAGCCCATTCAGCTTTCCAAATATGGTATGTTCTTTTGGTGTGACCTTCGGTTGGGTCTAGATAACCTTTTGCAGAACACCCGATTCATGTACGGGTGTTTACTTGAACCAAGTTCCATGACACAGGAAGTGTTATTGCAAACTTCCTAATCTCTAGAGACTATTTGTTATAAAACCAGATGTGTTCGACTCCAAAAGACAGGAGGACGCAGGACGGTCTTTCAGCAGTTGGAACAACAGCTGACTTGATACGTTTGCTCAGATTCTTCACTGTAAAGCATTTTTACAGTGAAACAAAATACATATACACAGACCGACCAATGGTGTAGCTTCATTGCTCTCACCAGGCTTCCCCAACCCTCCTCCTCTCCAGCTTTGCTGCTGTCCAATCACATGGAAACTTGATAACTCCTCCCTCTTCTACTTCCTGTAAAACACAGTCAGCTCCACTGTGAGCACATGTTGCCTTCTTTGGAGCAGAAACCTCATTCAGTGAAGATTTGTGAATGAACAGGAACAAAAAGGATTTTTTTTAATTTAAACTCACACAGATTTAAACTCAAGTCTCTGCCACGAGGATAAAATGGCAAAGAAAGGAGTTCAGCTGGACCAGGAGAACTTCTCTTGTTCCATCCAGGACAGAGAGAAAGAAGCAAAGCTGCTTCATCAGGAGGTGGAGGCCATCAATCTCTCTGCTGATAAAACAGTGGAGGACAGTGAGAAGATCTTCACTGAGCTGATCCGTTTCATGGAGAAAAGAAGCTCTGATGTGAAGCAGCAGGTCAGATCCCAGCAGATAACTGAAGTGAGTCGAGCCAAAGAGCTTCAGGAGATGCTGGAGCAGGGGATCGCTGTGCTGAAGAGGAACGACGCTGAGCTGCAGAAGCTCTCAGACACAGAGGATGTCAACCAGTTTCTATACAACTACCCCTCACTGTCACCACTCAGTGAGTCTACAGAAGTCAGAGATAAACTACAGGACAATATGAGAGCGAAATGGAGAAACGTCTCATTGATGGTGAATAAAGTTTTACTGCCACCACCAGAGCCCAAGATCAGGACTGGATTCTTAGAGAATTCACGTGAAATCACACTGGATCAGTGGTTCACAACAAACAGATATGTACCTCATTCGAGTGGCCCAGTCAATTACTGGATGTAATCAGGTCCTGAGTAGAAAGAGTCTGACTGTACGTTGTTACTGGGACGTGGAGTGGAGAGGAGGAAGAGTTTATGTTGCATTTGCATACAATAATATCAGCAGAAAAGGGGATGGTGATGCATGTCTTTTTTGATTCAATAACAAATCTTGTTTTTTCCCTCTGGGGACACTGCTGAGTTGTGCAAACTGAAATAGATAGAAGTCATTTGAGGTTTAAACTCTTGAATTCATTTTTGTCTTCATGTTTGTTGCTGAGAGCTGATCATCTGAACTTCACTGAGCTCTAAATGTCTGATGAATATTTGTATTGATGCTTTTATATTGTTGTTTCTCTTCCACTGCATGTTTCTGAAAAGAGAAATCACCAGACCTTAATTTATCTGAGAAATGTTAGTTGTCTTCACTTTGTAAACTCAGTGATTACATGATGAATAAACAACCATGAAGAAAATATGTTTTTCTTGTCATCATTTCAGGGTTTCACACAAAGCTGATGTAATAAATATGAAACTAATATGAGAGTATAACTGAGTCAGTTTTCCTCCTGAAACACCATAAAGTACAGAGTTCATGTTTGGAGCAGAAGAGCATTCATCAGTCAACAGTAAAGATTTGTTTCTGTTAAATAACAATAAAGTGCTGGCAGCAGAGACCCAGCAATATACTTGAATTCTATAGAATTCATACTGTGAAATGACTTTACAACCTATAACCCAAAAAGTGTAATACAGTTTATTTCTTTTTTGATGAAAATAAAAAGTTTGAGTGACGTCTGTTGAATTGTTCTGAAGAGATAAAAGGATGCTTTTAAATTAAATGAGAACAATGTAAAGTTAATCAACGCTACAGATTTTACATTTTCAGATCAATCGCCGACAAACTGCCGAATCAGCTGATCTGGTTACTTCATGTGCTTCTCGATTAGTGTCTGTTGTTTGCTGCTGAGCAGCTCTTGAACAGCCTGTTAATGTCCCTCTCCAGGATTGATAAACTTTAGGGTTAGTCAACAAAACTACTCAGTTAACTTTACAGGCGTTGTAGGACTCAATCATTTAAAATGAATTATTTCCCTCTGTTGGTAGTTGTTTGTCTTATGATACTATATTTTCAAATCAATCACCAACAAACAGCATAATCAGTTGATCTGGTTCATTCATGTGCTTCTTGATTAGCGTCTGTTGTTTGTTGCTGAGCAAGTAGTCTACAGGGGCTTCTCGTGAACAGCCTGTTAACAACCCTCTCCAGGATGGAGAGAGTCCTCATTGGTGTCAGGACTGTCCCTATGTCTTCCACAAACACAGGAGGATTCATTCAGATGGTTGTCCATGCTCAAGTCGTTAGTGGAGTGAGGAGCTTCAGGTTTGCAGTTGATCAATCAGATACCTTTTTACACAGAAGCAGATTTGTTTACTTAGACCTGAAGTTTCTCTGAGTACAACCGTTTGGTTTCTCTCATCTCTCGTCTCGCTAAACATGTACTTTGATTTTTTTTTAACTGTCCACTCCTAAATGATTATTCTGTGTACAGCCTCAGCTGTGAGATTAACTGAGCATGACAAAGGTTTTATTTATATATTTGTATATTTAAAAACAAATATTCATACATCATTGGGTTTATATACAACGTTTATTGTCTCCAGTTTCAGATTTTGTGTCAAAAACAAATCGACTTGATGCGGATAAAAATTATGAGTAGAATGTTCAGTATATAAAAGGTAATTAAACTCTGACTTGTGTTTTTACCTATAGAATGTCCTCAGTTTCCTCAATGGTAGACACCGATACAGTCCTGATTTAATATTTTG
Organism: Taurulus bubalis; assembly: GCF_910589615.1. Taxonomy (NCBI): domain Eukaryota; kingdom Metazoa; phylum Chordata; class Actinopteri; order Perciformes; family Cottidae; genus Taurulus; species Taurulus bubalis. Next base: position 42,314,294 of record NC_136589.1, on the reverse strand, counting down.
TATTCCATATTTTTTTCATTGACTTCTACATAGTATTTAGAATCCGTTTTCATCTGTGACCATGCTGTTTGTGAGATAAAAGCACTGCTTTCTTTGATCTTCAGTACAATTGAATGGTTATTTTTATGATCTTATGATTTTTGTATTCACATTTTTCCGTTTTTTTTATTAATCTTTCATTGTGTGCCTCGAGGTACATATGTTGTATATTCTACCTAATATCAATTTAGTATTTTTAAAATAGTCTCAGTATTATAAACATTAATTAATTAAATAGAAACAAAACCAAATGAAACAAACAAAAACACATGTTTCAGTAACGGAAGAAAACATTTGTAAATATTTAGGAAACACTGAGTCAGCATTGCATTTTCCTCCCTTGAAGATACAACTAAATCTGTGGGTACAAAAGTAAAAAACTAAATGCTTTCTGCTTGATTCTTAAAAACAATTTGCAGTTTGCTTACAAACTTAAAAACTGCATGAAACATCCCAAGTAGATAACATGTCTGTGTATCTCCTTCTCTTTGTTCTGGACACTCAGCATGAGATTCAAACTAATGTATTTAATTTGAAGATATTTCTAGCATGCATCACCATTTTCTTCTTTCTGATAGGATGACATTATGCCACAAAACAAATGTTAGGTTTAGGCAACAAGAGTATTTAGTTAAGTTTAAGAGAAACTGTGAAGTTTGGGCATAAAATAAGTTTATGAGGTTTAGTCTACAAAATAAACTTTAGCTTTAGTCTACAAAACTACTCAGTTAACTTTACAGACGTTGTAGGACTCAATCATTTAAAATGAATTATTTCCCTCTGTTAGTAGTTGTTTGTCTTATGATACTATATTTTCAAATCAATCACCAACAAACAGCATAATCAGTTGATCTGGTTCATTCATGTGCTCCTTGATTAGCGTCTGTTGTTTGTTGCTGAGCAAGTAGTCTACAGGGGCTTCTCGTGAACAGCCTGTTAACAACCCTCTCCAGGATGGAGAGAGTCCTCATTGGTGTCAGGACTGTCCCTATGTCTTCCACAAACACAGGAGGATTCATTCAGATGGTTGTCCATGCTCAAGTCGTTAGTGGAGTGAGGAGCTTCAGGTTTGCAGTTGATCAATCAGATACCTTTTTACACAGAAGCAGATTTGTTTACTTAGACCTGAAGTTTCTCTGAGTACAACCGTTTGGTTTCTCTCATCTCTCGTCTCGCTAAACATGTACTTTGATTTTTTTTTAACTGTCCACTCCTAAATGATTATTCTGTGTACAGCCTCAGCTGTGAGATTAACTGAGCATGACAAAGGTTTTATTTATATATTTGTATATTTAAAAACAAATATTCATACATCATTGGGTTTATATACAACGTTTATTGTCTCCAGTTTCAGATTTTGTGTCAAAAACAAATCGACTTGATGCGGATAAAAATTATGAGTAGAATGTTCAGTATATAAAAGGTAATTAAACTCTGACTTGTGTTTTTACCTATAGAATGTCCTCAGTTTCCTCAATGGTAGACACCGATACAGTCCTGATTTAATATTTTGTATTCCATATTTTTTTCATTGACTTCTACATAGTATTTAGAATCCGTTTTCATCTGTGACCATGCTGTTTGTGAGATAAAAGCACTGCTTTCTTTGATCTTCAGTACAATTGAATGGTTATTTTTATGATCTTATGATTTTTGTATTCACATTTTTCCGTTTTTTTTATTAATCTTTCATTGTGTGCCTCGAGGTACATATGTTGTATATTCTACCTAATATCAATTTAGTATTTTTAAAATAGTCTCAGTATTATAAACATTAATTAATTAAATAGAAACAAAACCAAATGAAACAAACAAAAACACATGTTTCAGTAACGGAAGAAAACATTTGTAAATATTTAGGAAACACTGAGTCAGCATTGCATTTTCCTCCCTTGAAGATACAACTAAATCTGTGGGTACAAAAGTAAAAAACTAAATGCTTTCTGCTTGATTCTTAAAAACAATTTGCAGTTTGCTTACAAACTTAAAAACTGCATGAAACATCCCAAGTAGATAACATGTCTGTGTATCTCCTTCTCTTTGTTCTGGACACTCAGCATGAGATTCAAACTAATGTATTTAATTTGAAGATATTTCTAGCATGCATCACCATTTTCTTCTTTCTGATAGGATGACATTATGCCACAAAACAAATGTTAGGTTTAGGCAACAAGAGTATTTAGTTAAGTTTAAGAGAAACTGTGAAGTTTGGGCATAAAATAAGTTTATGAGGTTTAGTCTACAAAATAAACTTTAGCTTTAGTCTACAAAACTACTCAGTTAACTTTACAGACGTTGTAGGACTCAATCATTTAAAATGAATTATTTCCCTCTGTTAGTAGTTGTTTGTCTTATGATACTATATTTTCAAATCAATCACCAACAAACAGCATAATCAGTTGATCTGGTTCATTCATGTGCTCCTTGATTAGCGTCTGTTGTTTGTTGCTGAGCAAGTAGTCTACAGGGGCTTCTCGTGAACAGCCTGTTAACAACCCTCTCCAGGATGGAGAGAGTCCTCATTGGTGTCAGGACTGTCCCTTTGTCTTCCACAAACACAGGAGGATTCATTCAGATGGTTGTCCATGCTCAAGTCGTTAGTGGAGTCAGGAGCTTCAGGTTTGCAGTTGATCAATCAGATACCTTTTTACACAGAAGCAGATTTGTTTACTTAGACCTGAAGTTTCGCCGAGTACAACCGTTTGGTTTCTCTCATCTCTCGTCTCGCTGAACCTGTACTTTGATTTTTTTTTAACTGTCCACTCCTAAATGATTATTCTGTGTACAGCCTCAGCTGTAAGATTAACTGAGCACGACAAAGGTTTTATTTATGTATTTGTATATTTAAAAACAAATACTCATACATCATTGGGTTTATATACAACGTTTATTGTCTCCAGTTTCAGATTTTGTGTCAAAATTCTTGATTAGCGTCTGTTGTTTGTTGCTGAGCAAGTAGTCTACAGGGGATTCTCTTGAACAGCCTGTTAACGTCCCTATCCAGGATGGAGAGAGTCCTCATTGGTGTCAGGACTGACCCTTTGTCTTCCACAAACACAGGAGGATTCATTCAGATGGTTTTCCATGCACAAGTCGTAAGGGGAGTGAGGAGCTTCAGGTTTGCAGTTGATCAATCAAAGACCTTTTCAGACAAAAGCAGAGTTGTTTACTGAGAACCTCTGCTGGATTTTTTCAGAGTACAGATTTCGTTTGGTTTCTCTCGTTGTTTCGTTTAACCTGTACTATGATGCTTTAAACCTGTCCTTGTTCCCACTCCTGAATGATTCTTCTGTGTTCAGCCTCAGCTGTGTTAGCTTAACTGTGAAACAAGGTTGTATTTATATATTTAGAAAAATATATATATAATATACAATATGTTTGTCATTGATTTTTAAATCACCTTTCATCAGAGACAATGCTGTTTATTTAGATGAAAGCACTGCTTAAATTGTGTTTTATCTTATACAATTTAGATGGTTATTTCAATGATCTTGTGATTTTATTATTTCAATTACAATTGTTTTAATAATCTTTAAATGTGTGCTGTGAAGGACAAATATTGTGTATTCTACCTAATAATGGTTTTAAAGTAGTATCAGTAATATTACAATTAATTAATTAAATAGAAACAACACTAACAAAAACAATAACACAAGTTGTAATTAGTATAATCTGTCTCTTGTATTCATTCCTTCTCTTTTTTTAGTTTTAAAAGTGTTGCATGAATAGTTTGCTATCTTCCTAGTAACAAACATTGATAATGAGACTTTGTTCAGCAGACCAGAGCGACCAATGGTGTAACGTCATTGCTCTCACCGGGCTGACCTCCTCCCCCTCCCCATCTTGCTGCTGTCCAATGAAATACAATCTTGATAACTCCTCCCTTTTCTTCTTCCTGTAAAACACAGTCAGCTCCACTCTTGAGCACATGTTTCCTTCTTTGGAGAAGAAACCTCATTCAGTGAAGATTAGTGAATGAACAGAAACAAAAAAGAGATTTTTTAATTGAACTCACAGTCTCGGCCACGAGGAGAAAATGGCACAGAAAAGAGTTCAGCTGGACCAGGACACCTTCTCTTGTTCCATCTGTCTGGATCTACTGAAGGATCCGGTGACTACTCCCTGTGGACACAGCTACTGCATGAACTGTATTAAAGCCCACTGGGATACAGAGGACGGGAAGAAATTCCACAGCTGCCCTCAGTGTAGGAAGACCTTCACACCGCGGCCTGTCCTGCTGAAAAACACCATGTTAGCAGATTTAGTGGAGCAACTGAAGAAGACTGGACTCCAAGCTGCTGCTGCTGATCACTGCTATGCTGGACCTGAATATGTGGCCTGTGATGTCTGCACTGGGAGGAGACTGAAAGCCATCAAGTCCTGTCTGGTGTGTCTGGTCTCTTACTGTGAGAAACACCTTCAGCCTCATCATGATGTACCTCCATTAAAGAAACACAAGCTGGTGGACCCGTCCAACAAGCTCCAGGAGAACATCTGCTCTCGTCACGGTGAGGTAATGCAGATTTTCTGCCGTACTGATCAGCAGTGTATCTGTTATCTCTGCTTAATGGATGAACATAAAGGCCATGACACAGTCTCAGCTGCAGCAGAAAGGACTGAGAGGCAGAGAGAGCTGGAGGGGAGTCGACTAAACATCCAGCAGAGAATCCAGAACAGAGAGGAAGACGTGAAGCTGCTCCATCAGGAGGTGGAGGCCGTCAATCTCTTTGCTGAGAAAACAGTGGAGGACAGTGAGAAGATCTTCACTGATCAGATCAGTATCATAGAGAAAAGACGCTCTGATGTGAAGCAGCAGGTCAGATCCCAGCAGAGAACTGAAGTGAGTCGAGTCAAAGAGCTTCAGGAGAAGCTGGAGCAGGAGATCACTGAGCTGAAGAGGCAAGACGCTGAGCTGCATAAGCTCTCACACACAGAGGATCTCAACCAGTTTCTACACAACTATCCCTCACTGTCACCACTCAGTGAGTCTACAGACTCATCCAGCATCAACATCCGTCCTCTGAGATACTTTGAGGACGTGACAGCGGCTGTTTCAGAAGTAGGAGATGAACTAAAGGACGTTCTGAGAAAGAAATGGAGAAACGTCTCACTGTCGGTGACTGAAGTGGACGTTTTATTGCCACAACCAGAGCCCAAGACCAGAGCTGGATTCTTAAGGTATTCACGTGAAATCACACTGGATCCAAACACAGCAAACAGACAGCTGTCATTATCTGGTGGGAACAGAAAAGCAACATTTGTGAGTCAACACCAGTCTTATTCTCGTCACACAGACAGATTCACTGATTATTTTCAGGTCCTGAGTAGAGAGAGTCTGACTGGACGTTGTTACTGGGAGGTGAAGTGGAGAGGAGCAGGAGTTTATGTAGCAGTCGCATACAAGGGAATCAGCAGAAAAGGGGACGGGGATGAATGTCTTTTTGGATTCAATAACAAATCGTGGGCATTAAGATGTCACAAACATAGTTGTAACATTTTGTACAACGATGTCCAAGGTCCCGTCTCTGGTCCTCGGTCCTCCAGAGTAGGAGTGTACCTGGATCACAGTTCAGGTATTCTGTCCTTCTACAGCGTCTCTGAAACCATGACTCTTCTCCACAGAGTCCAGACCACATTCACTCAGCCTCTCTATGCCGGACTTTTGTTTTATTCCTCTGGAGACACTGCTGAGTTGTGTAAACTGAAATAGACAGAAGTCATTTGAGGGTTAGACTGTTTGAACTCTTGAAATCATTTAGTCTCCATGTTTGTGGATGAGAGCTGATTGTTGAGGCGTTTCTTCACTGCACAGAGATCAGCTGTCAGTCAAACATTCTGGGTGCTGCTTTGACGTCTTCTCATGAGTTGTTGTGTAAATGTTTGAGTTCCTTTAGGTGGCGCTCCTTCCTGTGTCTGTTTAGCCATGGAGGCTCTCACTGCTCATGATGACGTTTGTTTACCTGAACTGACTTTTCTCTGCATGAACATTTAAAGTTCACTGAGCCCTAAAAGTCTGAATATTTGTATTGATGCTTTTATTTTGTTGTTTCTCTTCCACTGCATGTTTCTAAAGAGAGAAAGCAGCAGACCTTCATTTATCAACGATAGTTGTTCTATTTTTGTTTATTTGTGTTTTTACATCTTTTTATCTGGCAGACCTATGATGAATAAACAAACACAAACAAAGTATTTTCTTCTTGTCATCATTTCAGGGGTCACACAAAGCTGATGTACGAAATATGAGACTAATAGGAGAGTATAACTGAGTCAGTTTTCCTCCTGAAACACCACAAAGTACAGAGTTCATGTTTAGAGCAGAAGATCATTTATCAGTCAATCAACAGTAAAGATTTGTTTCTGTTAAAGAACAAAGTGCTGGCAGCAGAGACGCCAGCAATATACTTTAATTCTACAGTATTCATACTGTGAAATTACTTTACAGCCTATGACCCAAAAAGTGTAATTCAATTTATTTCTGTATTTTTTCACTCTACAGTCAAATACTGGCAGCAGAGACGTCAGGAATATACTGTAATTCTACCGTAGTCATACACTGTAACATACACTTTTTTTTTTAAATGATGAAATCCTACCTTATTTGTAAAGTTAACTGAATAGTCTTCTTGACTACATTAGTTTGAACGTTGTGCTGAGTGTCCAGAAACAAAGGGAAGGAGATACACAGAGATGTTTTCTACTTGGGATGTTTCATACAGTTTTTGAGTTCGTAGTCAAACTGTGGAAATGGTGTTTGAGAATTGGGTGGAAAGCATTTAGCTTTTCATCATGGTCATGTAAAGTTTCTACATCTGGATGTCAGGAATGAGCTGAATCCTAACACACAATAAAACAGATTGAGAAATATGAATTAAATATAAATGCAAAGACTTCCAGCTTATATGTGTTCCCTCTTACTTTTGTACCCAGAGATTGAGTGGTATCTCCCAGAGAAGAGAATGCAGAGCTGACTCAGTGGTTCCTACATATTTTCAAAAGTTTTCTTCCGTTATTGAAACATGCATTTTTGTTTGTTTGCTTTTTTTTTTTTATTTCATTAATTCATGTTCTTATTGCTGATACTGTTAAAAAAAATACAACATGTTTACTAGGTAGGTTTTAAAATATATGAACGTCAAGGCACACAATTAGAGATTAATAAAAAAACAGGGAAAATGTGAATTATAAAATCATAATATCGTTGAAATAACCATCTAAATTGTACTGAACATAAAATAAAATGTAAACAACTCTTTTATCTCACAAACAGCATTGGCACGAATGAAAAGTGATTCCTAATATTATGTAGAATTTAATGATACAAAAATATAATACAACATGTTAAATCAGGGCGGTATCGGTAGCTACCACTGAGGAAACTGAGGACATTCCCTCAATATTGTTGTGGGAGTTTAAAATAACTTTTATATTCTGAACATTCTACACATGGCAGTCCTGACGCCATCCCCCACAGACCATCAGCCCACCCTCCCCCAATTTAAATCTACCTGTTTTTTTAAGTGCGCACTGATATGGAACGCCCTAAATGTAAACAGTCTGTACAGTACTTTATGGCTGAATAAACTACACCTCGTGACTCACTCTCACCCAATCAGAATGCTTGATTTGATCTACCCGTATTATGAGTAATAAATATCCAATAACATGCTGTTTATTATGCTATAGCTCTCTAAAAGAGTTTGTTCTGCATAATGAGGGATTTTACTTTTGATCATGAATAACATTCTTCTGTCGTTTTTTCATCCATAATTTTGAATTTAGGTGTTTTATTGGTAATGTTGTGTTTTTTCATTGTGATGATGCTTCTTTTGCTTCAATAAAATCTTTCTGTTTCACAGTTCTTCATGTACTTCAGCTCACATGAAGGAAATGGGATGCAATTAGGATGCTAATTCAATTAGGATGATTCAATGCTTTCTTACTTAGCTCCTTTAGCATAGAAAACACTGGACCATCCTTTACCAAAGGAAAGGAGCTTCAGTGCTTCCTTACATAGTTTAGGGGGGTCTGAAATCTGAACAAGCACAATGTCCCCTTTAAACTCAAATCTGTAGATATATAATCTATTTGACCTCTGTTGATTTTCTGGACACCATCACATTCAAAGGGTGCCAGTTTCCATGAAACTCACACACTGGACACTAAGGTCTTCTTAAAGAGACAGACACGCTCTGCTCTAATAAACTAATGTCCATAGAAACACACACTGGACATTAAGGTCTTCTTAAAGAGACAGACACACTCTGCACAGGCTGACTGGTGGGACACTAAGAAGCTAAGGTTACGTCGATGAAGGTAGCGGAGTGTCCCCACTCAGGTGAACTGAGACCACGCTAATTCTGACAGCTACCAGACTAGTGAAGAGTGCCCTCAAGCTCATCAAGCTCTCTTGTGATTGGACAGCAGCAAAGCTGGAGAGGAGGGAGGGTGGGGGCAGCCCGGTTCAATGAAGCTACACCATTGGTCGGTCAAGTTGGAGCTCGCTCCTTATTGGCTGTTGCTATTTCAAAATTAATAGATGTGTTTCAGCTGTTTAGTCTTGAAAGCTCGAGCACAGAAAGCCTCATTTGGGATAGCAGAAATAAACTATTTGGTTGTCAGTCCAGGTTTCAGCTTTTCCTTTAGTAAATGCTGGCATCACGGAGTGAAACCTCGGTCTGGTCTGCTGAACAAAGCATCATTAAGTACACAAGCAAAGTGTGTTACTATCAAGATAACACACTATTCATGCAACACTTTTAAAACATAACATTAATTAACAGAAGAAAGCAAAGAGAATGAGTTCATAAAAGAGACAGAGGATACTAATTATAATATGAACAAAAAGTGCGCACACTATTTATGAAAAGAAAGGAGAAATGTGAATAATACAAATCATAAATCATTGAAATAACCATCTCAATTTTGCAGAAGATAAAAAAATTTAAGCAGTGCTTATATGAAGAAAAAAACAGCACTCGTGGGACAGAAGTACAAGTGTTGATTCCTGTCTGACTGCAATGAAGGAAATGTCAGAACAAACATTTACTGAACCGCCACTTGGGGGCGATAGAGTTCCACTGAAACGCCACCAATGTGGAGGAGTGGAGGAGTGACTCCTTTATTTTCTTTCTGTCTGTTCAATGACCTTCACTGAGAGGTCACGGGTCAGGATCATCTGTCTGCTGACTTTTGAATGAATATCTGGTCAATCAGACACGACAAGCTGAATTACTTTCATTACAACGCTGTGCTTCATTTACGTGACTTTCAACCACTACAGGTGACGCTAAAACCCACGTACTGGACACGTCTACGTAGGCTATCTCATTACTTTAATTTGCTCTCATCAGTTAAACAAACAGAATTAACTTCAGCATTTCGTGTCAGATTCAATGTTTTAATGAGAACAATTCTAACATTCAGGCCCCCCCACGTGGTTGAAAGGTGAACTGCAGATATAAACGTTAAATAAAAGACGAGTGAAGAAATTCTTCATGATAAATTCTCCAGTCTTTGGGAGCGTCTGGTCTCTTGTATTGCTACCGTGGCGCATAATCACGAGTTGTCATTGATTTTGGTATCAGATGCATTTTTCTTGCATCTAGTTTTGTTTCTATTTGTTTTCATTCGTTTTCATTCTAATGTTATAATATTACTTTTCCCAAATCATGAGGTAGAATTTATAATATACTATGTCATTCAAGGCACAATTTAAAGATTTTAAAATAATAAAATAGAAAATAATTATCTTGATTTTTGACAGTGATTACATCTCATGAACAATGTGCCTCATGTCATATTGATGTATTGGGCTGGAGAGGAAAACGAGAACATGGACTCGATCGTGTTGCTTAAAATGTTTCAAACAAGTTTAAATAAAATGTACAAATTCAACTTGGTGATTTCTCAAAGGCAGATTCTGCCACGACGAGTGTTTCCTCTATCCGCCATTAGTAAAATCGAAGAGAAGGTTCCAGCCACGATCCAGATGTTGCAGCTGTCCGTACCCGAGACTGTTAGGAAACCTAATTTCCAACTCTATTTATTCCCGTTCACTTTATTATTATAATTGTACTTCTTTTTCCTCCTGCATCAATATGAAAATGTTTTAACTGCAGTAAATCAAGAGTCAAGAGTTGATTAATGGGTCACTACCCTTTACTGTTAGGAGTCATGAATGTCACATCTACAGGGTCACACATAAGCTATAACAACGCTTTCTGTTCCATGAGCTTGTCATATGTTTTATTTTTAATAGAATAGCTGTAAAGTAACTTGCCAGAATTATGTTGAGTATAAAGTAGCCCCTTTATTTTACTTTCATACAATTACCATGTCGACCACGTGTTATCTAGATTTACTGACAAGCCGTTATCAACTCATTTCTCACCATTCAAAATGGAACGTGGATGCCTTTTATCTCACGGCACCACAAGAGAAAATGTGCCTTATCTGATTATAATAATTAAGCAACGAGCTGATTCATCAGATGTCATTTAGTTTATTCATGTTTGCAGCAGCCTGCGTGCTACCTCTTAGCGCACGTTTGCTTCTCATTCATGCTGTTGCACACATTCACACTGAGGAGCCGAGCAATTAAATCGCTGAGGAATCAAAGGAACTCGTGCCAGGTTTGTTCAAAGTCCGGTGAAAACTTGTTGCAGAGGGTGACGGTCATTCTGTCAGCCAATTTGACACCTTCTGGGTTTCGTTCTCTGCCTGCCGGTAGCCTTTATTTGGCCACTAACACCGTCTAGAAAGTGACAGATGATTGTTATCTACAAGAAATAGCATTAGAAACTTCTTTCAAAATGTACAATTTATGGCAGAGCTGTTCAAACGAGACACATGATTGATGCCCTCATCTTTCATGGAAATAGATGTCTGGCTTTCAAAACTATTTTCCATTCTTTACATGATAATTCATCTGGGTCCAAACAGCAGCGACATGTGGAAGAGGCTCTATTTGCCACCACATACTGGCTGCAAATCTGATTGAAGAATTATATGGAAAAAAGAGGCAAAAGATAATACATAACCTTCTGGAATTGTTTTGGTGACCCGATGTTGTATCATGAATTACAGAGCTGCACTTATAAGTAATAATATATTACTTTTGCTCCCATAGACCACAAAACACTTAAAACCTAAACTAAATTACATTCATACATGCATGGTTTCTGGTGACTAATGAAAACATAGTTATGAATATTATATTACATTTCAGCTAATAGGTTAATATCACGAAAATGCTCCACATTGGACCTTCAAGTCAGTACATTTTCCTTTTTTATGGTTATAGATGTTCCTTTTTTATCAGTTTACAATTTAAAAAAACAATTATTACATATGGAAAATATAAAATAAAATCATATATATGTACGGTAAATGCAAAATATGTATCAAGTGTCATGTAAAAGTATATAAACATAAAAAAAGGGCCAAAGTGTTCATGATGAGCTCAAAAGTTCAAAGAAACAGAAGAAAGAAATGTGACTTTGTGCAGTTTCTGTTTAAATGAAGTGGGCATTTGTTTTGACGTTCACCTTGTTGACTCAGTAATTGAGAGAGAAACAGTCAAATAAACTTATATGACGCAGGCATGTCATGTGAACCAAATCTTCCCACATGAAGGTCCAGCATTTGGCTTCGTTGCGTCCCAGCACGGCCCTTTAATCAGCTCATCAACAGCCCACACAAAGCAACGAGCTGCTGCACAGGATCGGCACTCAGCCCATTAATTGCAGAATTAGTGTCAAGTTCTCAGAATGTGCGGGTGAAGGTCAGTGACCCGTTGGCTTGATACACCACTGAAATGTTCCCTTTACATCCCTTTGAGACAGCTTGCTCCGTGTGGAAACAATAACCCTCACGACGGATACGTAGCCGGGTCGGGTTTTATATACAAAGAAGCATCTCTTGTGAAGCGTTCACCCATTGGTGGATGACATTCTCTGTTTAGACGCCTATAGCGAGTGGAACATCTGTATTACTCATGACAGGATACAGGATATCAAGAATTCCTCAAGGGCACCAAACTGTAACGGGATTGGACCTTGCCAGAGGAGCCTGCATGCAATGCATAGAAGCTCCATCTCTCCTCAATCCAAGCATCCCTGTAGTTGGGGTCACAAATATGCATTATATAGTGCAATAAAGAACAAGGTTAGCAATGCCATGTAATCGTTATCCATGTTGAGCTAATGACTGCTAATCACTTTGGGGATTGACGCTGATGTTTGTCTGTTTTCATCCAGAAAAGGGCCACGTGACGGGCGTGACAAATCGGGGAAGGATTTGTCATTTCCTTGGGCGCATGCATGCTCGTAATTGAAGACCCCTAGAGGGCTCCGCTTGTGCTCATAGAACTAGGGTTACAATATCGTAACCGTCTTACCCCGCATTCACTGTAATGTGTATATAACCCACGCGGCGGCTCCCTTCTACAACTATCTTCCGAAAAGTTACTCATTGTCCTGCAACCCGTGCCAATTTCCACTCATTACATTAATACAGTCTTAAGCATAACTTTTCCGTAAGATAACATATAATATATACGAGTACGTAGCAGACAGAGCTAGTCTGGTCCATTAATGTCATCGCTATTTTCTCACTGCATGTTTCTGCTTGTAGGAATTTTACTTAAATGGTCCAATATTTGAATGAGGGACGAAGTGAATTTTAACCGTCAACAAAGAAGATTTAACGACTCATTTATCCTTCACGACGTTCGTGAAGCTTGTTTTTATGTGCATTCACGCCATCTGTTGCTCTGGAAAAACAAGTGTCCACGATCCTTTTTTTAAAGTATTATTTTTATGTTTCGTTAAATACAAAAATTCTATGTTCACGGCAGTAAATTAGATTTAAAAATGGACCAATTTCCACTACAGCAGAGTCACAAAGGCACCTTCATAAACTTTATAGCTTCTTGTGTCTGATAGCTTCTTCTGAGCTTTTTGTCCATAGACTCTAATTTGCTGCCGGGCAACTCCGAGGGAGCGTCCACAATCAAAGGAAAGAAAAGATTATTTCATGTGTGACAGCGACAGTGAGTGGTGACGCTATCCTGAGGATGTGAGCCAAGCCCGTGTGTCACCAGAAGAGATCTTGACTCTAACACAGGCTGACACAAAGATCTAGCTGACCTCAGTGCTGTTAAAAAATGGTTTTCACATGAAAATACTGTAGTTGCATGTCTTCTTCAATACAGCATTATGTTCATTTAGTACATTTTGGTCCATTTAGAGTCAAACGGACCATAAAGCAGAATACGCTTTAGGGGCGGGGCTACAATGTGATTGACAGGTCGCTACTGTTGCACCCTTGAAACGAACTGTCCACAAAATGAAAAGAATGAGAATTGTTAAATTCTAATCCATTTTGTTGAAGAACATTTAGATTCACATGACTCAAGTTAAGAGAAACTGAAATAGTCGTTTTGTGTTTCTCTCCGTTTCAAAGTTACACCAGAAATATAAAAAAAAAAAAATCACAAATTGAAAGGCCTCCATGTCATTTGGTCCAGGTTGCAAAGACATCTTCATAGAGGACGTGTGCTCGTTTGTTGTCGAGGTGAAAGGTCAACAAAACTTTTAAAAGCCCAGTAAATGAGCTCCACCCCCATTTCTCACACACACACACACACACACACACACACACACACACACACACACACACACACACACACACACACACACACACACACACACACACACACACACATACACACACAGGCTTCCGCTCAGAGCTCCCTCAGACACAATCGCACCACATTCAAGTGACAGGTAGAGGACACTTTGGCAGGAAGGAACAAAGAGTTTTGTGGCAGTCATGAAAAGATGACTTCTGTTGCACACGGTCCCTATCAGGCCACCTGATGCATGTGTCTGTTCTTTTATTTAAATATAGTGTTCATAGTTTGAAGTTAAACATCGGTAAAGTAGTATCAGTTCAGGCACCGGTATCGTTTTAAAAGTATTGTTTTAGCACCGATATCGGGAAAAACCCAAACGATACCCATCCCTAGTTGCGATATGGGAAAACATCAGCAAGGATGTGAACAAAGTTAGTAATATGACACATAAATGCACAACATTGGTTTAGTTGGGAACACTTTATAATAACTACACGCTATGAAGCATCAGTTAAGTGTGAGTAAACACTCATTCATCATTTCGTCACCTTCCTAAAATAATGGCCCAAGTCATTTTTGGACAAAAATGATTTTCTTGCCTAAATCATCTCCTCGTGATACTGGCCACCTCTGGTAAAATCTCCTACATCCTCAGTTGAACAGATCATGTGATTCGAGTGTGACTTAGGCCATTTTATTTTGCCTAAGTCAAAAGACAATGTGACTTTACAAGCTTTTCCAGATGGCATTTTGAAGCTAGCATTTAAGCTAGCAATTTAGTTAGCATTTTTGTCAATGAAAATCTCACTGGAACATAATATTTATCAAAACATAATGTGACCGGTATTACAGTATGCCTGTTGTGTCGTCTCTAGAGGCAGCTTGTGCACCACGATTACATTTAGTCAAGTTTTTGGTGTTTTCTGAAAAACCTGAAAAAATGACTTGGGCCATTATTTTAGGAACACACTTTATATATGATGGATTCAACATTTGTAAATGAAGTATTAACTAATGCTTCATAGCGTGCAGTTATTATAAAGTGTTACCGTTTGGGGTATATGTCTCATATGTCTCTTTCTTCAATGCATGCTGGGAAAAGGCAGTGAATCACCCAACAGCACTGCTCCACTGCAGCATTAAAGTACTTCAACAGCCTCATGGGGGGATTTCATTTCCCCTGAGTTGAGCAGACACACCGAGGTGGTGATCTCAGCTTGCTCTTCATGCAGGAGCTGCAGTCTCTTCATTGACTGAACTTATGAACGCGTAAACACATGAAATGCCACAGCAGTGACCTAAAAGTGTCACAGCAGCTGCAGCGGACCTCACCCACCAGGGACCAGGGATTTATCTGCCTCTCTATTCTGTAAATAAACCCTAATCCTCTCTGGGACCCGGTCCTCCGGAGAGCAGGAGAGGAGGCATTCAGGATGATGCGGCCGCTCGTCAGGCTCAGATTTATGACGGGACTTTGAAGGTCCTCAACAATTTTGAATTGGGGTCGCATCACACACAGATTATGTTTAAACTAATCTCCAACATGCACAGAAATGAGAATCTCTTGGAAATGGGGATGCATTGTTTTTCGTAGGAATAGCTACGAAACGCCGAATGAGGGTTACAAAGTCTAAATAAAAAATGTAAATTAGCCTTTCTATCAATTCCACTTTAAGTTATGAACGGGTTCATACAACACGTTGGACCCGTGGAACCTCTTGGCTTCTTATCAGCACTTTTTATATCAAGTATTTTTATCAGCCTGTTTTATTCCTAGTGGTCCTCTTCAGTGGCCACAAGCTTGTTAGCCTGATTATCCCATCAGATCTACAGCAAATAGCAGCAGGATCTTTGATAACTAGTGTAGCGTATGGTCTATAATGCATTTGTGCATGCTTGTGGCATTGCAGTGATAATATGGCTATCGATGCTGGGAGAGTCTCTAAGGGAAAAGGAAGGGATTGTACTCAGAATTACATTCCCATGCAAACAAACTTCACGTTACAAGGGAAGGTATTTACTCTGGAATCAAACATTTTTATGTTTCTGCGTCTGGATCCGAGCACAGGATTGTTTTTATGATCACATCGGTCAAATTGAACCCGTTTGACACGAGCGTGTCACTGCAGAACTGAAAACGCCTCGAGGCCTCGACAGTTTTCTGGATTTGTATCGTCTTCTCTCTAAGTTTTAACTTTTGACTGATGAAGAAACTGCAGTAAAGACTCAGTGTCGCCCTTCTGGAGGACTCTGGTTTCCACACACAGCAAACCAGCGACGTGAAGCCCAGCGCTCAGGCATCCCCCCGCCTTCCCAATTAGAGGCGTCACCGCCTCAAGTCGCTCTGTCAAGTCCGATAAAAAGGCAGCTCGTCTTCGCAGAGATGACTGAACATCCAGCTCGCCACCTCCAAGGCCGGGCGGGCCCGAGGATGGAGCGAACAAGGAGGAAGGACGTGAGAGAGGGGGAGGAGGGAAAATGAAGAGTCTCGATTTCATAGTTTTTATTTTATTCTGGTACATTTTGTAAAAAGAAAATCTTTTTTTTTTTGTAATCTTTGGATTTTCTGATTTTTTTTGTCACTTAAATTTGTATTCATTTAGATATATTAACATTAAACATAAATGAGGTTTGTCAGACAATAATAAAGTACAGAAGAAAAAAAAACTTGTTGCCCATATTAACTACAAAATTCGGTTTACTTCAGACCATTCAGAATTACTAACCAGTGTTTCCATCATTGGACATAACAAGAACGTGAACTAATTGTCATTTTATGTTTCTGTGAACCGTGATAAAATAAAAATGTATGTTCATCAAACAGGTCTTTAAATACCTCCTGGACACCATCACGGTCCGGCTCTGAAACAGGGATAACATTTGTTTTTAAATATCTAAGAAATAAAGTGATTTATTGACCAAAAAGGGAGTCAAAAATAAAGCACAGAAACGGCTATATTGACGCGCTGCCTGGCTCAAGGGCCGATTCATAATCTGCTGGTGCCGTTCTTGAGAATATCTGCCACCACATGTACGCTTATAGCCATTTCATCTGTCTCTGATATCTATCTGATGACAAAAGACACAACTTGAGTACAATAAGGAAGCATTAACGGGGATTCAGACAAAATTGAAAGCAGTGATGTTTCCACCTTCACTGACAGCAAAGACTTCAAAGGTTCAGCGCGGTTCCAACTGTTCACTTGAAGCTTTGTTTCATACTTGCGAGCGGCACAAGAGGCTAAAGAGATACTGAGCGTTGCATTGTTCTCCGCAACGCCAGAGGGCGCACAAACAAAATGGAACGTGAAGATGCAAATAGACAGCGAGTGTGACCGTAAACTAACCTCTACAATGCCGAGGAGGAAATCGTGACTAGCTAACGTATACAAATGCATTCTAATGAAACAAAGGTTTAAATATCCTGTAAACGATTCGATGTGGCTGCACAATTTTTGTATTCTTTATTTTTAACTATTTGTGCCAGTAGAGCTCCAATCAAATACCTAGTTATAAACTAATCGGCCCGCCTGTGAGGGACTTTGTTACGCAGAAATCATTTCCTAGAAGTAAGTATGATTCTTCTGAAAGCACCAACAGTATCAACATGCTAAGTTTGAAAGAGTAATGTTCACACAGTGCAACGCTTACAAAGATAGCCTTTATCAATCATCTTTTGCATGACATTCATGGGGTCTCTATACAAATACATGTGTCGAATAACGACATGATACTCAGCATCATGGTCAGTCAACATTAAATATGAAATCACTCGACAAACCAACACTGTTTGTGTTGTATATGGTGAACAGTGTTTGTATACTCTCAACCACTCAGTCACATAGATACACTGAGTAGTAGCATGGTGGCATCCTGTTTGTAATATATTTGGTAACACTTTTCTTAAGGCATACATCTGTATTGGAGTATATTGTTTGATTTTGTGCATGGAAGCAACCGGAACCCCCTTTTATTTCTCACAAATCAATGTATTCCTTTGTTTGCCTTGACAGGATTGAAAGGGTCTTTTAAAATGTTGAGCTGAAACAAACGGCAATTAATAAGAATTATAAGAAAAAATACCATCGATCAATCTGCAATATGCAATCAAAACTGTAAAGGATGACAAAAGGCTGAAACTGAATATCTTAGACGAGATGAAGCTTTTACAATGTATTGTTTTATGTCTTACCTTTACTTCCTCCTGAGTAACTTATGTTACGTAAAATAAAATGCATTGGGAAATGTTATGCCTAAAAGAAGCAATTCAACTGTTTTCTCATCACACCTCTTATCCACAAACTTTCAGGCATTGAAACTGAAACTTACATTTATAACTCTCTCTTAGATATTGCTGTGGTCCGAGGTCAATTTTGCTTCTCTGGGAAGTGGTGTTCCACAAGGATCAACCGTAGGCCTTCTATTGTTCTCAATCTACATGCATGGAAACATCATGCCTGAGACGAATGAAAATATATGCAGATGATACTCACATGTATCTATAAAACCAGGAGATTCCAGGACCCGAAACATGTGCCCTAAATTCACCTAATTTTGCAAAAACATGTAAGATTTCCTCATTTTGCTTCCCATATTTATCAACCAGCTTCTGGTCAACGACTAAGAATGCATTGTCTTGTGTATTTGTTCCAGACCTGTGTTTAATAAAATGTTCAAGGCACAGTGGAGTATGGCTGTAAGAGTACAAGTTTGGCTTATAGTCCTGTTAAATGAAAATGCATCTCAACAAAATTTAAATGCATTTTAAAAAGTAAACACATTTTGCCACTAATAACTCTAAACAGGACAGAGTACTGATAGTACAGATAGTAAATAAGAAAATGTGATAATGAAAATAAACCCTTACTCTGTATGCCTTAATCCAAGTGTCGCCAGATTTTTTTGTCTCGTGGCAACAATTAAATACAATATATAGACAAATATAGCGCGCGACACAAAGCAAGCGGTTTCCTTTTTTTCTTGTCATCTCTTGGCAAAAATGTACATTAGATTAAACAAGAAATTGACACATTGACAGCTTCGACCAACAGCAATTGAAAAAAGGCAAACACTGAGAATATTATGCAACTGCTGCGTAACACTTGCTGCATGAATAAAAAGCCACAACATTCCCACTCATAAAATAAATATTATTATTTTCTTTTAGGTTCTTGTATACACCTGGCACTTCTGCTTTAACTGTTGGTAGAGGATCCGGCTTCCGCTGAAGAAAATGAAAATAAGTTTGAAGCAGATTGTTGATGATGAAGTTGTTTTAAATGTGCTTTGTTGCAGCTGTAACCACACCCATCACTGATTTCACGCTGCACTGACACACCCTGGAGTACACATCTACGTCACTACAGGAAGGAAAGAAGTAAAACCACCGGAGGTTTGCAAAAACAAGATTTTCATGGATGTTAAACTGATCAGTGATCTATATAATCATATTGCGCTTGTTAATGGCTGAGAATATTGCCATAGTACATCATATCTGGTCAAGTGACAAATGGTTACGCCACCAATCTCAACAGAAGTTCCCAGTGGACACACAGGTTTCCCTTTTAATTACATGGCATCTTCAGTCTGAGCACCAGCATTGCTTCATATAGCAGATTAGCACAGAATCATCATAGCACAGATGAACGGTATGGATCATCCATAGCACTTATTAAATGTACATACAAAATTATTTGCCAGACAGTTTGGGTTCTGAATCAGTACAAAACAACCCTGTTAACCTGTGTTTTTACTAGCAGGCCAGACAATACGGACTCATTTGTGCATTTGTGAATCGTTCTTAGCAGTGATTTTAACAAGCTTCAAATATCAGATGGGTGGGTGTGGCCAATATGGACCCCAAAGTCATCACATTTCCCTGCATACTTGTGGGATAAAAATTGCTGCTGGTTTTAAGCTGGAAAAAAATGTTTACCTGCATCCAACATGGTCTGAAAAGCATTAATTAAATTTACTAAACACGTAGCTTGACTATATAAACTTCTTGGGCAGCATGGGGCTGCTGGTCAGTAGATATAATCAGCCTGATTCTATACAAGTCTTTGAGAAGATTACTCTACTTCTCTCTTGATTTATTCCCTCAGTAAACATTGTAAACATGAGTTTTTGTCTCAATCTCTAGTTTCAAGCAGACCATAAAGTTTCTACCAGGGACGTATCTTCTGATCATCGGTTGCGGAAAAACAACATGGCGACCGTAATCCAAGATGGCGACGGCAAAATCACGGGACTCAAGGCTTAACGACGGCAGTCCACAAACCAACGGGTGATGTCAAGATGACTGCGTCCACTTCTTATACACAGTCTATGATTCCATGTATGCTAACTCACGAACGCAACCATTTTTCAAGACTTCCCATTGTCGCTAATGAGCTAGGCTTCACAAAAAAGACTTATTCTAACTCCGAACTGTTCGTACATATCAACCACGCATTGTCACAACAATATGTCTCCTGCACGGCGGTTGCGCCTCAATCCCTCAATCTAAAGTCTTCACCTGTGCTTCCCATGAAGAGAAGACTGACACCGTTTCCCTTGCACATATTTATCCGTAGTTATTTAACCGATGCATTTAACATACACAGATCAAAGTACGTACATTTCTTACCTCATAGATGTGAGCAGGTCAAGGAAAAAACTGACAAGATATGAAGTTACCGAAGATCCGTTCTTTCTTGGCTCACAACATAAAGAACTCTGAATAGAAATGGTTCTTTCTCGACACAAGCACACCCTCACAGGATGGATCGGTCCTGCTGAAGGTACATGTTTGAAGGCCCACAGAGATTTGTAAAGCTAATACCAAAATCTGATCTGAGATGATGTGCAGTTTTCCATCCATGTGGTACTTTCCCCTTTGTGTTAAAACCATGTTGTAAAACCTATTCGACCTGGAGGCGGTTTGTCCCTCATCGTCCTCACAGCACCGTGGTCTCTGACTGCAGGATGGACTGCGTTCGGGAGTTGCGGTGAAACTGCACCATGTGCTCCGAACCGTTCCTGGAGGCGAAGGCGCTGTTGAAGAGGTGGTCTCTGCTCAGGCGGCAGTTCAGACACGTACTCCTCCACTTTCTCTTCAGCTCGCCCTGAACCTGCAGAAAATAGGGAAACAAATGATGTTTTGAGGTAAATACATTGAGGTGTTACTAATAGAAGAGTGATGGAACTTCCTCTAGGGCAAACAAAGCTCTCCACAGTACTGAACAACCTGTGTACAACAATATGTGCTCTGATGAATGATATCATTAAAACATATTTAAAAAAGGAAAAAGAAAATCAAAGATTTTAGCTCCTTTATTTCCTGCCTGTCATATGTTTCCACATTGAAGAAGCATGTTATCAGCTGAATGCAGACTCTTTTTTTCCCCTCTCTAAAAATCTAAATGCTAAAAAGGAAATCATATTTTATGCAAATTGTTATTGATTTAAAGTGCCACGCTCCGTTTACGTTTCAGTAATGTTTCTAAACACTACTGCACTGCCAAATGTCATAAATTAAGCTTACCTCACTGTTTAAGAAACAGTACAGAATGGCCACCACCAAACCCTGAAGAAAGCAACACAGCAATGTTAAAAAAAAGTACTAACATCACAAGGAATTCAACATTTAATTAGTAAATATAAAACAAAGAGATGGACACAAACACGTCCATTCATGAAAACAGTTCAAAGACATCGATAGAAGCACCTGAAAGGATCCGAGGGCGAGGTCAAAGAATATCTTATAAGCCTCCGCGATGGATTCACTGAGAGAAGCGAAGACCACGTAGTGGATCCCGAACAGAGGGATCAGCAGGAGAGTGGACTTGGCCAACCTCCTGAGAGAAAAACAGGAATGGAGAACTATTTGTAGCACCATTAAGTGTAACATATGCAGTGTTTGTTCCTATTCAAGCCAATCTCAAGGGAAGGAGCATAAATGGCACAACATCTTCCGATACTTCCACTTCGCCAGGCAATAAAACAACTTAGTTAGGTTTAGGAAAAACATCATGTCTGGGTATGATATTCACACGGATGTGTTTGCATCGTAGACTAAGAAGTGGACATAGTCATCATGACGTCACCCACTGGTTTGTGGACTGATGTTATGAAGCCTCGAGTTTTGTGATTCCGCCGTCGCCATCTTGGCTTTTTGCATCCGATGAACAAAAGTGACCATATCTGGAATGCGGAGGAGAGACGTAGAGGCGCCGTATACGTCTCTGGTAGCGGCAGTGACCTGTCAATCACAGTAAGCCCGCCCTAGAGCATCCTCTGCTTCATGGTCTGTTTGACTCTAAATTACCATAATTTACAAAATGAACATCATGCTGTATTGAAGAAGACTTGAAACTAGAGATTGAGACATAACCTCATATTTACAATGTTAACTGAGGGAATAAATCAAGAGAGAAGTCATTTATATAGACTTCTATACAATCAGACTTCTTTTTGCTTACAAACGTGATGTGTTAATTCATACGCCAATTGGTAAGAGTGTGCCGTTTCGTTGCTGTTGTATGAGAACATGTATTGTTGATATACTGTAAAAGGCCAGTTTTCCCAGCATTTGTGCCATGCAGTTAGCTTGTGCTCAGCGCAGCTCAGATTTCCCTGCAGGGTAAAATTGCCTGAAGATAAAACGCATCGCCTTTGACTGTGCAAAGACTCAAAAGAGCCACTGAATCTTGCAAGAATGTGTCGCTACACAGATGCATAGAGGGTATCTCGCCCGACTCTCCATTTCACGAAGGCTGCATCATCAAATGCTGCCTTGTTGAATGAGCGTTAGCGTCACTCTTACCTCTGCAGACAGAGAACACAGAACGGATGAAAGTGTTCTGGGTGTCTCAGATTGTGTTTTTTTTCTTCTTTCTTAATGGCATTTTGCTGACTCTTATTCCACATAAGCTTACACCGGCAAAATGAACAGGTTTAGCGTCTGTTTCCTGTGAGATACCTGTATTGTGATTGGTCGTTGCCGCCCACGTCGGGGCACCTCAGCTTCTGAACCAAGATCCGAATGATGCTGATAAACAGGATAAAGTTCACCTTGGAGACAGAGGAGGGGAAACAACAGAACTATTATCAGATTGACTGAAGAGAGTCAGCGAGACACACAAGAGGGAGGGTTATTTTTGCAGTGTTGGGCAGTTTCCCAACCCACAGAAAGCAATGCATGAAAAGTAGAGATAGGAATGCACAAAAAAAGCAAGTGAGTGCAGAGAGGCGATTGGTGACTTTAAATATGTTTCTCTGGCGCATTTTTGGAGCATTTGCTAATTCATTTGTTTTAAACAGTGCCCTTATGTCGCTATCTGGAGCTGCTATTTGCCTACTAGCTTAAAGACTATTAGCTTAAAGACTATTAGCTTAAAGAATATTAGCTAAAAGACTGTTAGCTTAAAGACTGTTAGCTTAAAGACTGTTAGCTTAAAGAATATTAGCTAAAAGACTATTAGCTTAAAGAATATTAGCTAAAAGACTGTTAGCTTAAAGACTGTTAGCTTAAAGAATATTAGCTAAAAGACTATTAGCTTAAAGAATATTAGCTAAAAGACTGTTAGCTTAAAGACTGTTAGCTTAAAGACTAAGCTTCAAGGCTCTTGCAATGAAGCACAGAATCTTACTACGATTACTTGTTCGTGTAAGTTATAATTTATTAAAAAAATAAACGTTTAGGCTAACAAGCACTACCATACAAAACCTTTACTCTACTTCTACCTCCTCTACAAGAATCATCAACTTCCTTCAATGGTTTCAAGTTTTTCAACGTCTGTCTGAAATCGAGGGGTAATTGTTTCAGACATTTTCGGGTTAGCACATCTATCCTTTATATCACCATCCATTTCTTTCCACGTGGAAGTGCTTTTATAACTGACAAGCATGTGAAACACCTGCAAACCAACAGCAGGTAATGATCCTCGACCTACCATGATGGAGAATCCGATTGGTCCATTGATCACCCAGTTGGGTATGGGGTTGTCATTTCTCTCCCAGCACCTGAGGGCACCATAAATAACCATAATGTAACTTTCATAGAAATATATATGTCAAACTAGTTTGCAAGGTTGAGTCATTCAGGTCTTAAAGTAAGGCTCATGTCTTTTGGGGCAAGTCTAAGTCACTAATCCATCTACTGGCCACTTATGGAGGTCCAAGCAAGGCCACCCAGACATCCTTCTCCTCAGCTGTGTCCTCCAGATATATCAAAGTCAAGTGGAGGATCTAATCCAGGGGTCGGCAACCTGCGGCTCTTTAGCCCGCCTGTTGCGGCTCCCTGAGGCTTTGACAAAAAAAAAAAAAAGTTTTGATTTTATTCTTTTTTTTTTTGCCCAGTGGAAAAATCTTTCAAGGGAAACTCCTCTTATCTTGCCGTTTGAGGTGATATTGGGTCACTGAAAATAAAAATAAATGTTTAAATATTTCTTTAACTAAAATGTGCGTCACATCCTGTCACATCGCTGTCAAGCAGCTTCCCCTGCAGGTGCTACTCGTGATTCACAGAGCTCCGCCCTCGCTAAACTATCAACGGAGAAAGGTAGTTTAATTCTGCGTGGACGTATTAATTAGCTTTCACTGCCAACGATGCTGCTGACCTGTATGCTTGATATGTGGCGAGGAGTTAGCCAACAACAAAACATGTAATGTTGAAAGACTCTTCCAGAACAAGCACACAGCTTCTGATGAAAAGAATCAAGCTGCAGAAGAGCGATTTCTCAACTGCTGCAGCAAACGGATCAAAGTAGATATACTTTCAGGAAGTGGATCAAGCTCATGAGACAGCGAGGCGTCCGCTCGTAAAGACAGATCCGTCCTCCTCCGTTTGCGGTGCTCTAAAAGTCCGTAGTGTGGAGGCTCAGTGTAAACGTAGCAAAATATATGCGTTTTAAAATGTAAAGCTCACGTGAGGATGACAGATATCAAACCTGCTATCTTGTGGTTACAGGATGAACACTCTACATGAGCCACATATATAGATAGGACTCAAGGTCTGCTTAGTTGTGTATTTAATGGACCTTAATCGCCGACACATGACTATTTTTTTTCTCCTCTTCATAAGAGTTTGATAGTTATAAACAGGTAAAATAGCAATAATGTCAAAAATTGTCTTTATTCTTGTTCTATAATTTCATAAATACAACAAACTATAGTTTGTTGAACATATAATATAACTATATATACAACTTCATAAGCTTTGATATCAAATAGCTTTTGCGGCTCCAGACACTTTTTTTTTGGTGGAAAAAAGGGCAAAATGGCTCTTTGGATAGAAAAGGTTGCTGACCCCCTCCTGCTCGTTCTGCGTCTGTCCCCTGGTTCTCCTCCCAGTCGGTCATACCCAGCAATACTGGAGGCATCATTATCAGTGGGCCAAATCATTTTTTAATTGGCTTCTTTTCAACATGAAGGAGCAGCACTTCTACTCCATTCTCTGAGGGTGAGCCCCAGACACCCTGCTGAGGAAACTAATTTCCGTCGTTTGTATCCGTAACCTCGACCTGATACAGCGGATTATGATGCACCACTCGGCCCGTCTTAAGATCCGCTGTTACCCGCGGTGCTGCAAGTGAATCCTTCACTCTGGAAAAGAAGCTCTCAACCCGGGTGAGCACAGGCTTGTCTTTACCCTTGCAAGAAGGCTGAAGGGACACAGGTCTTAATAGGACAATTGTATATCAAGATGCTTTTGGGGTCTTTGAATGCTGTAATGTATCGACCTAAAGGCCTTTACACACTCGGGGTCGGATGAATAAAGGACACAGAAATGCGTAATACTCGCCTGTGAACTGTCTGTCTGTTCTGTCCTTGCTTTCCTATCAGACCGCTGCTCTGTAATTGTTGTCACAGAGTTGTTTCACATAGTCTCTTTCTTTTTCTTTTAGGAATACACCCACTCAGTGTGACTCGCTCAGTGTTGAGCTGCAATAATGTGCAACCGAAGCCGAGCAGATCATGTGGCATCGAGCTCATGATAACAGCAACTCAGTGCAAATCCATCCAAATGAATTATCCAATGAGGTGCTCTTTGCCACGGGGATTATCTGGTTTAATATTGTGAAAAACAGAGCTGGCTTGAATCTAATCAATAAAATGTAATTTGTTGATTTAATGAAATGCATTGCCTGTTGAATATCAATGTGTCCAAGTCTCTGATGTGATTGACGGTTACACGTCTCCTATCGTATAGTGAAGTACAAAATACGTTCATAAATCCATTTGACGAAACAAAGCACAGATGGTGATTAATCAGACAACAACATGCAGATTCCTCCGATACACGTTAATCTACGTAACACAATGAAAGGATATTACGATGTGCACATGATACAAAATCTGAATTACATTTCCATGCTGGTGCGTGATTGGTTCATGATTGGTTGGCGACACTCACCCCGTGTCCTCCAGATAAATCCTCGTCATCACCCACGCAGAGACGAACACCGTGGGGATTCCTGCGAAACGCCACGAGGAAAACATCGATACAATTTAGGAAAAAACAAATCTATCAGTATGTTTGATTGTTTAATTATCATACTTTCATTATTTTCTTTCTTCTAATCATAAGATTAGAAAACAAGCTGATACTTTAGCAAACAGCTGCTTGCTTACACATCCAGCAGACAAGAATTTGTTTTAGTCTCACACACAGGCAACAAAATACAAACATAGAAAGCAGGCGAACAAATACAAATACATAGACAGGTCATGTGACACAATTAAAACCGTTCCAATCAGTGTCTGTGGCTGAGATCTACTCAGTTACTTTGATGGGTTAAGAATATTAATGGAACCTGGGATAAACCACTTTTTAAATACATTTACGTACATGTTTTACTTAGTTTACATACTTATTTTAAGCCTAAATACTGTGTTTTTCTAATCTTGACGTGGTTTTGTTGCGTAAAGATGACCGCGACAATTTCACGCTAATGACATGGCGTAAAATGATAAGTGAAAAGCCTAAAATACGTCATATTTACACTCGAAAATTACATCAATTTGAGAATTTTGTGCTATTTATATGCATTGACCATGATATTGGGTTAGTTAAAACACCTTTAAAACGTGAGATTGAGCGTAAAAAATGAATAAATCATGATTATTGATGCTCTAAACATCAAAGTCAGTTTCTCTGAACCCCAGAAGAAGCTGAAGCTCCAGTGAAACGGAAGCTCACCCCATCCGATGAACATGTAGACGATAAAGTGTCTGTTCTCGGAGAAGATGACCACGAGCAGCGTGTGCAGGTACAGACCCTCCACCAGCAGCCAGAAGAAGTTGGCCATGATGAAGTACTGGAAGAACACCAGGCTGGCTTTACATCCCACCTGAAAAACACAAAGGTCAAACATCTCACCGAGGTTCAAAGAAACGTTGAAATGGAAACAATTAAGTCATTTTTTGTCATATCAACCTCTAGTGCCACATGCTACTGGCTCTCTTTGTGACCGCAGCGTTGGACGCTGAGGGTTAATCAGGAATAAAGCTAATTATTCTGATGTGTGGGTTTGCACATTCCCCGTTCCCACTGGGGCGATAAGCGAGTTCACCAGGAGGAGGAGCTGGAGCTTGTAGATCACGATAAAGGTCGGAGCGCCCCGACAGTATTCCTTCAATTATTACGGAGACGTTTCCTCTCCAATGTAAAACAGCAAATGAAGTCGGCTTAAGATCAAACCTCGATGCTTTTAAGAGCAGATAAAGTTCTCCACCCTTTATTTTTTATTAAAGAGTGACAGAAAAGAGATGATAGAAAAAGGAGAGAGAGATTCAACATCCTGCCGGGTTCAAAATGGGGAAGTTGCGGCTCACTTCTTTCATACTCATTTTATTCAGATGATGGTCTTCTTCAGCTGAGGTAAAAGGAAAGGTCTTTGTTTTGAATCACTAACGACTCTGGGCGGCCATTTTTAATTCATTAAAAGGTGCTTAGATATTAATTATGTGATTATCTTTCTAAAATAAAACCTCATTAACTAACGCAGTCTAATAATACAGTCCAGCAATGAATCAGTTCATCTTCTATTTAAAAAAAAAAAAACTGGTTTAGAGACTTGCCTTCATTTGGAGGATGCAGTTATTAAACTGTATAATTCTGTCAGTGTTGTTATCCTGACAGGTGTTTCTACTATTTTGTGTCTCAACAACACCTCTCTGCATAATACAATAATACAACAATACCACAAAATACATCCTCCACGATGACCATTTTGTTCTTCACTCTCACCTGGTTTTAATCACAATGATTTATTATTAAAAACAATACTTTAATAATTTATTGAAATAATGGAATAATGTATTTAAAAAATGTATAATGCTTTAAATAATTTAATGTATCTTTTAATAATTTAAATATTAGTAAAAAAATGTTTTTAATACTGTTTAAATATTTATAAAAAATAATGTAACGATTTTTAAAAATTTGTAATAAAAGGTGAAGTTTGTCAGCTTGGATTCACAAACGGTGTTTGAAACGGCAACTTTGGAGAAAGCCACTTAAATCCACCTCTGCAAGCTCGTAAAAAAAAAAAAAAGACTAAATATTAAGTCTCATTCCCCTAAACAAACGTATTTACATTCACGCTTCATTTCACAAACGGAGGCTGGAAGCAGAGACTGCTTTCCCTGCTGTGACAGTTTTGCCGTTTTAGCTTTCCCCGCTTCCCTCGGGCGGACGGAGGCGGTGACCTCACCAGTGACGGCTGGTTGGAGCACTGCGAGGTTCGGCTGAAGAGGATGTCGTCTTTGACCAGCACGGCCACGGCTCGCAGGACGAAGGAGCAGAAGAGGTTGAGGTGGATGTAGTTCCTGGTGCAGTGCAGCTTCCTGCAGACACAATGTGTTGCATGATGACACATCAAAGTGTGATGATCTCCTCTTTTAGGTTGAAGTTGCATTCTTATTTTTGCAGCAATATTCATCATTTTGCACATGCTGATATTATTTTTATAATAATATTTACTCTGTTCAGTTCAAATTAAGCTTTAATGCTGAGTTCAAACCTTCAGCTCCAATTAACATCATTTCAATGAACACACTGAATGAAGCTAAATCCAATTAGGCCGTAAACTGAGAGGCTGTCACACACACACACACACACAAACAGACATCTGTTGACAATTAAAGATAAATCAGTGACATGAAATTGTGGCTAATTGCCAGTTCCTGTTCATTTAAAAACTAATTAAACTGACAGCTTTTCCTCAGACTCAGCTGAAATGTCAATCAGCACAAAACACGAGAAACAAAGAGTGAAAAGATGAGCTTGAAATTAACACCAGCCTTTCAGCATGTTGGTAATGTTTTCATTCTGTTTTTGTTTTTTTTACTAATCAAGGCGACAACCTCCAGTTCTCCCGAGTGAAGCCGGTGCGGAAGTGTCTTAAAACCTGCATTATCTCTACTGACCACCAGGGGGCGACTTCTCTGGTTGTATAGAAGTATATATGTCATGTCTTAAAGCTATATTCTCTCTACTGTCCACCAGGGGGTGACTCCTCTGGTTGTATAGAAGTATATGCTTCATGTGTTTAAGCTGCATTCTCTCTACTGACCACCAGGGGCGACTCCTCTGGTTGTATAGAAGTCTATATAAATGACTCTACTTCTCTCTTGATTTATTCCCTCAGTAAACATTGTAAACATGAGTTTATGTCTCAATCTCTAGCTTCAAGTCTTCTTCAATACAGCATGATGTTCATTTAGTAAATTATGGTCATTTACAGTCAGGGGCCGCTTTAGGGCGGGGCTACAAGGTGATTTACAGGTCGACACCAGAGTCGTTCGATACAGATAGTTTGTTGAGTAATCCCATTTTAAAATAGTCTCTAGTTTTTGACAGTTTGACCACTGAGGCTCATTTCACGAGATAATGTCGTAACTTCCGGTCTTACCGGAACAGACAGAGGATGGCGCTCCCTGTGGTGAGGGCGATCAAAGACAGGCTGTGACCCAGAGTGTACAACGTCTTCACCACCACGTAGAAGACCAGCTGCAGAGACAGAGGGTCAAGGAACAGGGTCAGACTTTATCCTTCAGAAACTACTGGTCTCACACCATGAAATATAAAGATTTTGGAGAACCCATTTCAGATGTTGTTCATCCACGTGAGGGAAATCTGAACAATATCTATACTAAAGCTGCAAATGTTTAAAATGCTTCAACGAAACAAAAAACAGACCTGACCTCCCTCCATAAAGCATCAAACAATGTAACGGGTTTATCCTCTGGGGAGCAGGAATCCGCTTAATTCCCTGCATCTGCCCTTTAGATACAGTAACCAATATTCATACACAACAATATCTCAACATCTAGAACCAGACTGGGAAAATGTACATTCAATTTAAAAAAAAATGTAATCCAATTAATTTTTAATTTTTATTTTTTTCAAATAAATTCCTGTGAAAGAAGTCGTTCGCGAGTGCTTTTTGTTCACGTTCCTTACAATAAGATGGCCTTGATATTGATCAGGTTCAGTCATTGAAAGGGAGAGTGGAGAGAGAGGGAGGAGCGAGAGAGAGAGAGAGAGAGGGGGGGGAGAGAGAGGGAGGAGCGAGAGAGAGAGAGAGAGAGAGAGGACAGCACAATGGGCGATTCAGCGATGACATTCGTGACAAAGTGAACAGGAGGAAGCTGCTGACAGGAAGTTTCATTTCACAACAGAGATTTCTTCCATGTGAAGATAAAGACGCAAATATGCTGACACACGGGACACATTACATTTGATGATACATTTGATAGCACAATAGTTTGAAAAATATCATTAGATTATATATAAATAAAATCTTTTGGATTTAGTCAGTAAAATATAATCGTGCACCTTTCTTTTTAACGGGAAATCACAAAGCAAAGAGGGATCATGTTGACGTAAAGGCCAAAGAGACATCAGCAGTTTGTTTGTGAAAGAATATCTCCGAACACCTTATGTGTTTTTTGTTTTGTTTTTGAGGGGATAAACGATGAGCGTTGTGATCTTGTTCAAATGCGCTGTCACACATTCAGAGTCCTGTTGTACCATCTCATGTTACTTCTGGTTAAAAACAAAGATGGCAACCACCACAACCTGCTCTTCTTCATCAGGCTCTCCAATTCATCAGGCCATTATTTGTTTCGTGTTTGACAGGGGAAGAAAGAAATACTGGAAAAAATCCTAAAATATAGATTTGAAACTGAAGCAGATTTTAGATTTTGTTCTTTCCTTTCAGACTTCACCAGGACATAAAATATGTAGTACTTTTACTAGTCCTCGTGTTTTTCTGTTGGGAAAACTGGCATGAAAAACTGAAGAACTGATCATTTCCTGTTGGAAACGGAGGCGGGGATTGAAATCAAATGACCTCTGTCTCTGTGTGTGTGTGTGTGTGTGTGTGTGTGTGTGTGTGTCTCCTGTTATCTTGCTTCCTCAGAAAAAGGTGTTTTGTGTTTGAGTTCCTCTTTTTTTCCCCCGTGAGAAAAACAAAAGCGTGTTGATTTGCAAAAACACGTCTGACATCAAACACACATCTAGTTTAATTGGTCCAATCTTACGTGTGTGCGTACTGAAGGGGTTTAATAATTTAGTTTGTCACATTTAGACTTGCACAGTGTAAAAATAAATTGTTTATGTGTACATTGCAATGGATGGAATATGATAATTAATAAGGGATATTATTATGAAGGATTTGTAATTGTATGCATATGAAGGTCACTTTTATTTACTATATAATGATTAATGTGTGAATGAATGTTAGACAATATTGCATGATGCATAGACTACTTTCCCGGCTCAAAATATGTATTTATTGGACATGTCTTGTAAATATTGCGCGTTGCTCTCATGGTTGAATACGTTCCCTCTTGTATAAAAGTGACAGAGACCTCGCTGCAGCTGTAATGTTTCTGCGACACCAGATGGAGCACAAGGTTAGCTAGCATGCAGAGAGGGACACTTCATGTTCTGCCCTCTGAGATCATTGTGATGAACGGATCACTTCGCTATACAAGGTGCACTCAGACCCGCGCCAGGTGTGTCTGCAACAACCACTGCTGTATTGTGTGATTGAATTAATGCAACCCACAACCGGCTAGACTCCCGTCAAGACACTAATGGGGCGACGGGAGCCGGCTCCTAATTGGGAGCCGCTTTTTCGCTTGCTCTTTCGCCGCATTTAATTGATCAATCATGTGATGGCACGGAGACTGTGCATTGTAGCAACTCCAGTCCCCTCAGAGAGAAGCTTCTCCAAAACAGGGCAGATAATTGCGGAGAGAAGAAACAGGATCAGCCCCTCAAATCTGAGGCACTTGGTCTTTCTCAATGTAAATCTTTAATGAAGGACAACACTCTGGGTGCTGATTTTTTTCTTTGTTTGTATTTATATAATAAACATTTGATATAGTGCATGTTTTTTTTTACATTAGTAATTCATATTGCGCATAATTTTACATTATTGTTGGTAATAAATTAATTTAAGCACCAAAAAATCTGAAGAGCCATTTGGGAGCCGAAAGAGCCGGTTCTCTAAAAAGAGCCGGAATTCCCACCACTAGCGTACTCAGCAGAGAGTCTACTTGTATTTCCGTTAGCCAACAATGCATCCTCATGAAGGGTTCGTCCGGCGTCTTACGAAAAAGTTACTCCTAATTTTTTGGGCATTTTCCCACGAAAGTCCAGCAACACGTGTCAATTTCAGCTCGTTAAATGCACACGGCATTAAATAAAAAATAAAAACAAGGTTTGCCATTTCAGAAGTTCACCATGTTCTTGCCGGTTGAACTTGTTTGAGACAATCGTGCCTCGTTATATAGAGAGCTGAGATTGTTCTGCAAATTTTTATATGTAACACATGGGTATGTATCTCAGGCATCTCGTGCCATTAACCCTTTGGAGTCGAGGGTCATTTTCTTGATTTTACATCATTTCTTAAATTCACTTTTTAAAGTCACTTGCATATGATAGATACCCATGTGTTTTACATCTAAAATTGCAGAACAATCTCAGCTCTCTATATAATGAGGCACCATTGTCAAAAGGCAAAAGTGTAACGAGAAATATTACTCTATAGCTGAAAAATGTAATCTAGATTTTGGAAAATCTTCATATCTCTTGTGAAAACACAGCTTTACTCAGGAGGTCGAACTGTTTTGGTGCTTGAAATTAGTTTACCAAAGGTCTTAGGTTCACAAAAGCAGTGAAATATATGAATACAAAAATGGTAGAAACATGTAAATAAATGTCTAAAATCAAATGTATTATTATATGGTGAGGTGATGAGCTGTGGCTGGCGTTGTGGCCTGCAGTGATGATTTGGCAGAGACGGACTGGAGGCTGCTAAAGCGATGCTGCATGTTGTCTTCTGGACCCTGGCAGCTGCAAATCCTCTCTGTAAAATACATTACTATTAGTTTGTATAAGTTCACTGAAAGAAAGTAACAGGATAGTGACAGTATTTGATTACGCCCCGTTCAGTCTCATAACTACCATGTGCCCATTTAGCTACTGCACAGCTACTTCCGGTTAGCGCGCAGCTAACCTAACAACATGGTCATTTCAGTCTCACAAACACATAACAGAGATCCAACACTACTGAGCATGCTACGTTCGCTGAACGAACGCTAACAGGGATCGTGACAATATTTGAACACCCACCGTTCAGTTTTTTATCCACCCTGTAGCCATATATAACTCTGTTAGCGATCGTTAGCTCGCGCGCTCCGTGGTAGGAGCTAACGTGAGGTAAACAATATGGCAGTAACGATTAACAGAGCTATAACACTACTAAGCGTACTACGTTCACTGAACGAAAGTTA
The DNA here is from genome assembly GCF_910589615.1 of Taurulus bubalis. Classification (NCBI taxonomy): domain Eukaryota; kingdom Metazoa; phylum Chordata; class Actinopteri; order Perciformes; family Cottidae; genus Taurulus; species Taurulus bubalis. The sequence continues at coordinate 42,280,825 of NC_136589.1, read as the reverse complement.
ACGGGGATCGTGACAATATTTGAACACCCACCGTTCAGTTTTTTATCCACCCTGTAGCCATATATAACCCCGTTAGCGATCGTTAGCCCGCTACCCGCTAGCTTCGTGTTCGCAGCAGCTCTATCTGGCTACAGGTCCCATTACTAACATAAATATGCTATTGCAAAGTTCAGTAAATGCACTTACCCATCTTCCAATGGATCCCTTTGCTTGGCTTTGTCCTGTACATCTCAGGGATTGACTGGTTGAAGCTGCGCCGTTCTCCAGTATAGCTTCGCTCAGCCTGCCTGCTCTTTTTCTCTCTCTCCCGGTGAAGCTCATATGACACGTCTGGGTGTGTATAATGCTCTATCTTGCTGTGTGAATCTCATATGATCTCGCGGACAAAAGGCAGAGGAAGCTGAAGTTTAACTAAATCTTGGAGACGTGGAACCATATTTCTGTGCAGAATTATCGTGACTGACTGAATATTTTCAAAACGGCAGAATCGTATAGCGCGTGTGCGCGCTCGAAGATCTCGAAGGGTTAAAAGGTGGATTTAAGAAACTATGTAAAATCGAGAAAATTACCGTAGATCTCAAATCTATTGAAGTATTCCAGTTGTTTATGTATTTGTTGTGGTTGATAATGTGTTGTTGTCATATCTTATACAAATATCAACATTATTTGTCATGTATATCTGTATACTTTGTGTCTTATATTATATATAATTATGTGAGATTTTAATAATAGATGCAGGCTTCAAACCAATGCCTCTTTTCTTCTACCACTGTTTGATCTGACAGACGCGGAGTGTTGTTTAGGGTGTTTTGGGTGAATTGCATAGAGAGGGAGCAGGTGAAGAAGTGAAAGACAGGAGAGTGAAAGAGTGAGAAAGAGACGGCCAGTTCAACGAGGACAATGGCCGATTCAGAGTAAGACCAGTCGTGACCCAAACTGACCCTCGGCAGTGAAAGAGGAGGGCAGCAGCAATTATCACCGTCCAGGACAAACGAGGACAAACATTCTGCTCACCCCCCGAAAAAACGTTCTCCTGCTTCCCCCTGAAACTGTTTCAAGGAATCGCAGCACACCCGAAAAAAACTGGACCAAACTTCACGTATGATAGACAAAAAAAGATATTCTTGGAAAGCTTATTTTCTGTTGGTGCTAGTGTTAGCTCGTCTGTTTTGTTGGTAGCTAGCGCAGTATTGTTTAAAATTTCTATCTTGTTACAACAAAAAGCAGACAAAAAGAAAAACAGGCTTTCCCTAATTGAATAACCTCCAGTTATGCAGAGTGAAGCCGATGTGCATTCTCTCTCCTGACCACCAGGGGGCGACTCCTCTGGTTGTATAGAAGTCGACGGACGGAGAAGGAGACAATGTGAAGACAGAGTGACCGCACCTTGTCCTGGCTGGTGTCCGAGCCACAGGCGCTGGTGATGTTCGGGAAAACGTCCGACCATCCCGCCGGCGTGCAGTTCCTGCTGATGTTACCTGCGAGAGACAAAGAGAGACGGTAGCGATTGGTCGTCACAGTTTCTTTTTTCCCAACCTAACAAGGACAGGCATGTAGGATTTAATGCCATCTAGTGGTGAGGTTGCAAAACTGCAACCAACTGAATAGCACTGCCTTTCTTGGCAAGATGCCCTGTATAGCGTTCAAACCACCGACTGGATATAAGAAGTGGACGTAGTCATCGCGACGTCATCCACTTGTTTGTGGACTGATGTTTTGAAGCCTCGAGTTCGGCGATTTCACCGACGCCATCTTGGATTACGGCGGTCGGAAGTGACTATATTTGGAATGCGGAGGAGGGACATAGAGACGTCGTATACGTCTCTGGAAGCAACCTGTCAATCACCTTGTAGCCCCGCCCCAAAGCATACCTTGCTTTATGATCTGCTTGACTTTAACACGTTAAGGATTGGCTTCACTCGGCAGAACCGGAGGTTGCCGCCTGATGTGTAACTAAAAACACTTCATGGTAAAGTGAAGCGAAGCGTCGCTTTGTGTGCGTTTCAAATGAGCTCAACGTCCAGTCGGCATTGAACTCCCGGGGAACATCCTCCGGGTGTTCAATGCCAACAAATACTGCGGTGCACTGGAAGTTCAACTCTCTTGAAAATTTCCAGAATGCGCTGTATAAAAAGCATAACGAGCATCCTCTTGCCCACTGACCTGAAATAACGTCAGCACAGTTCTGCCTCGCTACACACTTTACAAACCCTCCTCACAGCGGGGGGTGGGGGGGGACACAGCTGAAGCTACGAGAGTTTTTTTTTAATGGCTTAACTTCATTTATTAATCAACATGTCGCTGCAGCTTCATGTTGTACTCCAGCGGTTTGTTTGTGAAATACGTTCTTTCTCCAGCACAAAGAGGGGAAACTGGTCCAGATGTGGATTCTGGAAGCATTTGTTCAAGACGAAATGAGACGAAATAAAACAAAAATAGAAAGACAAAGCAGAGAAACAGAACATTTTTGGTAAAAAATAAAATAAAATAAATGAATTGGTCAACTTTGTGTTTCTTATTAATTTAGAGATTCAAAATTTTGATTAAATCTAGAATTATAAGTTGCAGTTTACACCCATGATTGTCTAAAATGCCATTACTTCATAATTTTTATCTTATAAGACTTCTGTGGGAAATTGTCATAATTAGCGTATGAATTCTTGAATGACAAAAGAAGGACAAAAACGTGTGTTTTGTGAGGTCACGGTGACCTTTGACCACACGCATCTAATCAGCTCATCATCCAGGTAGACTCCAGAGGTGATGGACCCAAAAACATAATTCCTCCGGCGAGGTATAAGAACATATGATAAGCTTATAAAATACACTGTTAAATAATAAACCAGTGTCGGGTTCGGGCCCCTCGACTCATTTAGGTGGTTTATGAGTTGTTTCACTGAAGATAAATCTCCGCTCTAAACTTTTCCATTTAAATCAACTGTTGACTCCCAAAGAGGTAAATGTATCTAAATTTAAAAATTCAAATTTGCATTTCAGAACTTGTTCTCTTCTTTTCTTTCCCATGAATCATCTCACAACCCTTCAGATTTATTTTTCGACCCACTGGACGAGACGATGCCTCGGGCTCATACATCTGTCGATAGAATTAACCAACTGTAAACTGTTGCATTGGGATTAACAATCTAATCTCAGACGATGCATCAACCACAGCGGCCAGTTCCACAATGCCAGATATGTATTTATACAACAGGATCAGGATTGTGCGCGCGGCTTTACGAATCCGACAACAAGAACGCTTTTCTGACCTTTTTTGGGTCGTGAATGTAAACGGATTCCAGCCAACGTTCATTTTATGTAAACGTCCTTTGAGGATCTAGTTGTAGGAACTCTGGGTTTTGGGCAGTGTCAGACCGAGCCTCGGCACCGCCGGACGCTTACATAATGTTTAGTCATCAATCGAGAGCACGACCTCAGAGTGGAGATCCAAGCCGCCATCTGGTCACTGGCTGGGGAAAAAAACAACTAAAAATCCATTACGCATTCACACAGAACTGGGGGAGAAAACGAGGACAAAGAGCCTCGTCAGTTTAGATACTACACCCTCACGTAATCACATTCTTGGTGTGTGGAAACTGAATGAATGAGTGAAAACCATGTCATGTGATCAAAAAAAAAGATCAAAAAGACTTTTTTCTTTTGTTGAGCAACACTCAACATCTAGTTTTTATCCCAGGTGTTGCATGGGCTATTTAAAACACACACACACACACACACACACACACACACACACACACACACACACACACACACACACACACACACACACACACACACACACACACACACACACACACACACACACACACACACGAATAAGTGCATGAATGAATAAGTGACCCACCGTTTCTGCCGAATACAGTTGTGAGGACTCGAGGACAGGGGATGGTGACGGTCTCTCCAATCTCAGTTCGTTCCCAGCATGCAATGCTGTCCCACGTTCCTCTGCATGCCGGCTCTGTCGGGGGGAGAAAAAGAGAACAGAAAGGCGGCTTCATGAGAGGTCGAAGGGAACTAAAACACAGTATTACGGTTTTTCATTGTGCTGCTGGTCAAAACAAACCCACAATGGCGGGCGGAGATTACGTATTTTTTTTGTATGAAGAGGTTGTGCAGGCTGACGTAGGGGTTGCAAAGGGTCCGAACCAGGGTAGGAAATTTACATATTTTTTAGGGGGCAATTTTTGCCCCCACCGACTGAAATCCAGGGACATTTCAATAAAAATTGGGGGCACTTTTTAAAACTTGTGAAATAACATTTAACCTTCGTTCAAAATAATAAATATACTTATTTAGGCTTACAGTATATAAGGAATAGTCATCAAATGGCAATAATAAGACTATTGCCTAATAGTCTTATTAGTAGTAGTCAAGATTCAAAGTGTTTTCTTAGATTTTTTGAACAAAAGAACAAACAGAAAACATAAATCAGACAATCATATTCAATTTTATTCTCATTTCTTTCTGGTAATTCATTGTTATTATTTTTTTTAAACAACTATTAACAATTATAACTTTTTTCTTTCTTTTTTTATAATTCAAAATTATATTTATTGAATTTTTTTGTTACCTTAATCACGTTGTACCTACTAGGGGTGGGAATCACCACAAGTCACACAATTCTATTTTATACTGCGATATATCGATTGTTTTGCGATTTATTCTCTTTTTTCCACCGCAAATTGTCCCCAAAGGAAAACTTCGTCAACATATTGTATCTAAGAAGATCAAGTTTCATCTCACTTCAATCAATAATTTTTGTGATTGTCAAGCAGACAAACTGACCAACATGTCATCAATGTTGTCATTCGAGCTGTATGCACCGAAGAGGGGGCGGGGCTTATCTCTGTGCAAGCAGTTTTCATTTACGCCTTCCACCATGGAAATAACTCTTTCTGCTTTATACTTGTTGTGGAAATCCCAAAAACATCGGAACGTCAAACTCCCTCGTGTCTGGGTTCATAATATTATCCGTAGCCACACGGATAATATTATAAACGTAGGTGGATTTCACGCGAGGAAGTGCGTCTGAACGACGGCCGCTTCCAGCGCTGCTAGAGGACCAGCAGCCAGTTTGAAAGTCTTTGAGCAGCGGCCTGTCCGCATGTTGTCCTGTGTGTTGCGCAACAGCTGTGAGAGCAGCGGCGCTACGAGTGACAGGAAGTCCAGGCGGTTGATTTAAACGCGGATGGAGCATTTCTAATTCCTAAATTTATTACATTTCTATGTTCATTAAATTATCATAATTATTAGAGGAAATTATGGGGGCTTTTTTTGCCCCTCTCCTAGTGATATCAGGGGCAAAATTATTTTTCTTAGGGGCAGTTTTGCCCTTGCCCTTGTGTATTTGGCTGGTCCGAACATTCGCGAAAAATCGATATTTAGGTTGGTAAATGAAATTTGCAAACCAGTTGCATATAAAGGACATTTTTGAGAGACTTCTGCAGTTGGCTGAGTGTTCAGAAATCTCTAAATATTTCCCGAATCATACATTTGTATTCAGTGTCATCCCTCTGATAGACCTGCACAAAACTGCAGGATGAAATATTTGGAAAACACACGGCTCATTACATCCGTTAAAATACAGCACATTAAAATGTACAATTAAACAATTACACTCCTCATGAGGCATTTTGGATTTGGCACATCCTTTGGTTAAATTGCACTTGGAGACACACAGATGTAGAGGATCGAGACCCTTCCAGTGCCGAATGCAAGCGAGGAAGGAACGAATACAAAGCCTCTCACCCGCCCTCCGGTAACAAAAGCAAACAAACCCAAAATAGATCTTCCAGCTCTTTAATGGGTGCCAAAGTGCTGATGGCAAACTGAACCGGCAACAGGGCTTTTTAGCGACAGATGAGTGGAGACGTGGTGAGACGTGGCCCTCGTCTCCACCGTGAAGAAACGTCCTCAGCATCTCCTGTCGCGTTTGCTTTTGTAGAAATCTTCATCCACACAGAGTCAGATTTACGATGTTATATTCATGAAAAAAAAAAGGTCCAAAGGTTCGTAATGCACGACACATATCAAGTAGACGTGGACAGAAACAAGATGATTAAGAACAAGAAGAGACACTTCAGACCACCTGAAAGACCAAAGGAAACATTTCCAGGGTTCTCTAAAAATCACAATAATTTCATTATTCAAACTGCAAAACATTCATTCACAAATAGGAATCGTGAGAGACGACTCAAACGCCGCAGCCAGAAAATGCACGAAGCGGCCGGTCTTCACGTCCGTTTGTGGACCTGAACCCTGGACCCCCTTTGGACCTCTTCCTGCATTCTAGGACGTTAACCAGTGGTCAGCGTGTCGGGACCTCTGGCGTGGGTCAGGCGAGCGCACGTGGGTCGGGTTTGAGCGTGTGCACGTGCGTCGGGTTTGAGCGTGTGCACGTGCGTCGGGTTTGAGCATGTGCACGTGGGTTGGGTTTGAGCGTGTGCAAGTGCGTCGGGTTTGAGCGTGTGCACGTGAGTAGGTTGAGCGTGTGCACGTGGGTCGGGTTTGAGCATGTGCACGTGCGTCGGGTTTGAGCGTGTGCACGTGCGTCGGGTTTGAGCGTGTGCACGTGAGTGGGTTTGAGCATGTGCACGTGCGTCGGGTTTGAGCGTGTGCACGTGGGTCGGGTTTGAGCGTGTGCACGTGGGTCGGGTTTGAGCGTGTGCACGTGGGTTGGGTTTGAGCATGTGCACGTGGGTTGGGTTTGAGCATGTGCACGTGGGTTGGGTTTGAGCATGTGCACGTGGGTTGGGTTTGAGCGTGTGCAAGTGCGTCGGGTTTGAGCGTGTGCACGTGAGTAGGTTGAGCGTGTGCACGTGCGTCGGGTTTGAGCATGTGCACGTGCGTCGGGTTTGAGCGTGTGCACGTGGGTCGGGTTTGAGCGTGTGCATGTGGGTCGGATTTGAGCGTGTGCACGTGCGTCGGGTTTGAGCATGTGCGCGTGGGTCAGGTGAGCGCATGTGGGTCGGGTTTGAGCGTATTCTTAGTAACTGATTGGGAAGCCGGTTCGGAGGCTTAGTAACGTCACTAAATGTATTTATAGTACAAATGATGTACAAGTACAACAATGTATTTGTTCCCTTCCATTCATCCCTGTCCTTCTTCTCTTCCTTGTTTTTCTACTTTGCCTCCTTTCTTCTTTTCTCCTGCATCACTTCCTTCTTTCTTTCGTTCCCCTTTTCCTCCATTGCTTGATTTCCGTACCATGTTCTTTCTTCTTTTATAGCTCAATGTCAGAAATGCAGGAGGCTGAGGGCACACGCTGTCTGGATGAAATTGCTCTGACCTTTGACCTCCTACTGTGCGTCTCGACCCGCCTGTAAATGGCCTGAACCCACACTGACTGGAGAGCTGGAAAAGCAATCGGAAGTGAGAAAAGGGGAAGGAGATGAAGGATGGGAGGTAGGGTTTGAAAAAGGGAGTGAGAGTACAAAAGAACAGAGAGGAGACAGGACAGAGCGGGCAAGAGAGGACAGGAAAGAAGAGGACGAGGGGGCAGATGTCTTTGGGGTAAACTCATCAGTGCATGAAGAGAAAAGCCCGTCAACCCACCCAGCGATTCAATCCTTCCTCTCTTCGCTCTCACAGATCAGAGACGACCAAATGCACAGCAGCAGCCACATCTGGAGGGAAATCCTCCTCCTCCTCCTCCTCCTCTCGTTCTTCATCCCAGAATCTTCCTACTTTGCGTTAATCCAGTCGGCTAAACGTGCCGCATGACAGAATCACCGTCGTCCGTCTTTTAACCGCAGAGTTTTTTTTCCTTTTCTTCAGTTTGTCAAACGTCAGGTCGTCGTTTGACCTGCAGGGTTCTGACCCCATGACAGTCAGAGGACTCATTGCTACCATTTGAGTTTTTGTTAGAAGGATGTAAAATAAATATTTAAATTAAAAACAAAATAAAAGATGTGTTTGCTAAAAATCGGTAGCTTTTATAACGGCTATATATATATGACTAACATTAAAACACTTTAAAACACTTATTTCAACCATGAATAATTGAAGCAACTTTTCACCCGCAGCCAATTTTAATCAGGTTGTTATTTATTCTGTTGGGTGTCTTCACTCTTTCACACCGAGCCGGTTTCAGCCTCTTAAAGACAATGACGTCGGCTGCTTAGTGTGGCGTCTTCTTGTCTTACATTTAAAAAAAAGTGTTTATACATTATTGTTTACACTTCATCATGTTGGCACTGGGACCACTGGGAGCACTGGTGCTTTCGCAGGCACAGCTTTCCATTGTTGTTAGTAAAGTTCCACTCTGCAACATTAAATATACATTTAAATAATATATAAATAAATATAAATAAAATAATATATATATATATATAAATATATGTATTAGGGCTGGCAAACTATTAACGGCGTTAATTATTTGATCATGCCTTTTTTTTTTGCATTAGGAGGGGCTTAATGCTGCCACACACAGGTGCTGCACTCTAAATCTCTCCCAGACGGCGTCGTTCAGACCTGAGCATCATACGGCTCTCCCAGTCCGGCCCGCGTGAGGTCAATCAAAAAAGAAAAATAAATAAATAAGATGCATGCCATGAATGCAATACAACGGCACTGCTTTTACTTTGAAGGCGATTTACGTATGTGCGCGCACGCTTCCGCAGCCTCACAGACCGGCTTGTTGCCAACAGACTGACGGGAGCCTCGCGCTGCAGTGTTCAAATCCAGTGGTGAACATTAATCTAGAGTGAACATTAATCGCGCATGCGTAAAGCTGCCGCTGAGATACCTGTCAGCTGTCCTTCACATCTCCACCTCATTCAACCAGACTTCAGCGCTCTTGTTCAAACCAACACAGACTGGACTTTTCTCACAGAGTAAGAAAAACTGAACTCAACAAGATCAAAAGCACTTATTGCTTTTATATAAAGTGAATCAATTAATGGTCTTTTACATACATCTTTAGGGTAAGCAACAAACTGAACATGACAAAAGAAGGAGTGGCTTGTCCCTCACAGGGACCCTTACTACTGAACAGACTGTTTATGTTGTTCCCTGATAAAAGACAAATGTTTCTTCTTCAGCATTATATTAAGCTTTACATTAGAATAAAATAGTCTATAACATCTGAAAATAAATACAATATTGAATTGAATGACCAGTCATATAGAAGCATTACAAAAATAAAATACATCAATTTTTTCTCCCCTAGCATATATTTTTGATTTATATACTGTTGTTAACTTGCCTGTTGCTTCAGAGTGCCTGTTATATTAATCGTGATTAATCTCAGAAAAATCATGTGATTAATCAGTTAAATTTTTTTAACTTTGCCCAGCCCTAATATATATATATATATATATATACATACATACATACATACATACATACATACATACATACATACATACATACATACATACATACATATATATATATATATATATATATATATATATATATATATATATATATATACATACGTATGTATATATATATATATATATATATATATATACACATACGTATGTATATATATATATTTTTTTTTTTTTTAATTATTTCTTTACATATAAATATAAATATTTATTTACATATAAAAATGTAATACGTTAATCCATTTTTTATTTTAGCTATGTTTATATATATATATATATATATATATATATATATATATATATATATATAGTAAAAAGAAATGCATATATATTTTAATTTTTAGATATATTTTTTTATTTTAAGATATTATACATAAATGTATAACATCAGTTTATATTCTCATAAACAAATGCTGACATGCTGTATTTGCTGTTTTCTAAAGAGTCACATAATTTACTGAATCAGTTTCACTTCCATCAGAATGATAATTAATGAGTGAAATCACACGGTGAAAGATGGACAGTGGATTTTAAATATTAATTAAAACTCAGTGTTTCGTGTTTTAAGATCCGGGTCGAGCCACAAAGTTTCACAAGTTGTGCCCGTGTTTCTGGAGGCGGTGCAGTTTAGAGTGACCATGGTTCAATGGACGACCTTTGTGACCTTTACGGCTGCCGGCAGCGTCCTCCTCCCTCAGCCTCCTCACGCACTCCTCCTGGTCTCGCTCCACCTCCAACAGGAAGTTGCAGGTCGGATGTCGCCCGTCCACCTGCAGAGGAAGAGGTAAAAGAAGATTAACTAAGGGTGGGTGAGTGACTTAAAATCTGCAGAAGAACCACAGAGACTCTGCAAAAACAATACAAACGGCAAACCATCCTCCACATGTTTTAATATTGCCATCAGCATATATCTGTGTGTGTGTGTGTGTGTGTGTGTGTGTGTGTGTGTGTGTGTGTGTGTGTGTGTGTGTGTGTGTGACTATGAGTCTGCATAAGTGTAAGGCATGTAAAAGACGCAATGTGAAATATGTGACAAATATGTGAAAATAGCGACACGTCAAAAAAAAAAAAAAAAAAAATCACAAATTATTGTCAAAAAAAAATAGACAAATATATTCAAAGAAATATGTGAAAAGTTTGAAACAATATTTGAAAATAGCGCCACAAACATACAAACATATGCGAAAACATTTTTTTGGACAGAAAATGTGTGAAGAAACTAAAATCTCAAATTGTCTTCCTACTTTTTATTTTAAGAATATTAAAAGCACTTGTCCAAAAAGACAATAGTCTTTAGGTTTACTTACGCAACTAAAGTACTTTTAGTTTTGTGTTGGGACACGTACAGCGTCCTCCTGGGTGAAAGTCCCGTGTTTGTTCCACACATCCAACCAAATCCAAAGGTCTCAAAAATCTTCATATGAGTAAATATTTTGCAGCCAAATCAAATAATTTACAGAATATGAACCCTTTGTTTCTTTATAATGCTTTTAATACTTGACTTGTTTCTTCACAGGGTGTGTTTAAAGGTAATAAAGCAGCCCATGACTATGAGATATGAGTCTACAGATAATTATAGATTATCGGAGCACATTAAGAAGACGATCGATGACTTTGTGTTCCGAACCCTTTGTTTCTATTTTTGAGTTGTCTGTATTGACACCTGTCAATCAAACAGTGGAGGCAGTGCTCAAATGGATTTCTCAGTCCCGGCGTCTCTTTCTGCTCATACTCAGTCTCTTCTTCTATTTATTTCCAGACGAACCAGGAGCTGCATCGCTTCCTGTTCACCGGAGAGAGAGAAAACACACCAGCCTGAGACACTGGTGTTTTTACAGCAGCCAGCAAAACTGACATTGTATTTACGTGTGAATGTGGATGGAGATTTATTCGACAGCTGGATGGAAACACAACGTTTCTCTCAATCTGTGCCAGATGCTGCTCTCAGTGTCTCTACCAGCTCTCTAATTACTATTCCAGTCCAGTCGACTTGTTTTTTTTACTCAGAGCTTCGGTGTTTGAAGTCAAAGACATTTTGCAGTTCTCATTCCCACACCTGTCTGAGAGCTGTGTGTGTGTGTGTGTGTGTGTGTGTGTGTGTGTGTGTGTGTGTGTGTGTGTGTGTGTGTGTGTGTGTGTGTGTGTGTGTGTGTGCACATAGCCCTGATGCAGGAGCGACATAGTATTTATCACAGTGCCGGATGGCTGCCGCAGTTCAGAGTCCTTTGGAGAGAAGTGAACGCGTCAGAGAGTAGACGTTTACATTCATATTGCCCTGTTATTCCAAATATGACAATATTTAGATTTCGATACGGCTAATGAAAACATCAGATTCCATTTGGATATTTTGGAATGGAGCATTTTCTGATTAAAACAGCTGTGACATGCTGATAAGATTCAGGGTTTTCTGGACATGTATACAACCTGTGAACGGAGGTTACCATATTTGGAATGCGGAGGAGTGCACACATAAACTCATGTTTACAATGTTTACTGAGGGAATAAATCAAAAGAGAAGTAGAGTCATTTATATAGACTTCTATACAACCAGAGGAGTCACCCCTTGATGGTCAGGAGAGAGAATGCAGCTTCAACACATGAAGCATAGACTTCTATACAACCAGAGGAGTCACCCCCTGTTGGTCAGTAGAGATAATACAGCTTTAACACATGAAGCATATACTTCTATGTAATCAGAGGAGTTGCCCCCTGCTGGTCGGTAGAGATAATGCAGCTTTAACACATGAAGCATAGACTTCTATACAACCAGAGGAGTAGCCCCCTGGTGGTCAGGAGAATAATGCAGCTTTACCATATGAAGCATAGACTTCTATACAACCAGAGGTGTCGCCCCTTGGTGGTCAGTAGAGAGAATGCAGGTTTTAAGACACTTCCGCATCGGCTTCACTCGGGAGACACTTTGAAACATCATGAAAGACTTTTGAATATGTGCAAAATATGCCTCCTGGAAATCTTTCCAAAAACCCAACACACAGACAAGTTGTGCAGTTTTACCATACAGGCTCCGTATAAATGCATAAATAAGTAATAGTGGGAGCATGAGTTCATGTCTGAGCTCTATAAATGTTAATGAATCCATCTTCTCTGCTCATGTGTTTTCCCGCTGCGGCTTCGCTCAGCAGTGATGCGCACTAGTGGCTGCTGGACACCATCAACATGATCTTCAGGGGATGACTGTGTTGCCCCGCTTTGAATTACAGCTCACTGGATTAGACATTACAGCAGAAGCTGACTGAGGAACAAGCAGGTCCGGGGCGATTACAGCAAAGAAGCCGCGGCAGACACTCTCCAGATGCCTGCTGTATTCCAGCGATGTTTGAAGTTGGAAATCCCAACTTTCCACTTGTAAAACTATCACGGATTCATCTTGAAATCCGTTTTAAATAACTTGTTTTCAGGTGATGTCATCTTTTTCACTGTTTTACAGCTTTATTGTAATCATTTTATTTCTTTGATTGTTCTTATCCTGTCCTATTGGTTTATAGATTTGTCTATTGTACCGTTTTATAGGGGTTTGAATCAAAGACTGTATATAAGAAGTGGACATAGTCATCGTGACGTCACCCGTTGGTTTGTGGACCGACACTACGAAACCTTGAGTTCGGCTATTTCGCCGTCGCCAATCTTGGATTACAGCCGTTGCCATGTTGGTTTTTTTGCATCCGATAAACGGAAGTTACCATGTTTGGAATGCGGAGGACTGACGTAGAGACGCTGTATACATCTGACAATGTCAGTGACCTGTCAATCACAATAAACCCGCCCTAAAGCAGACCCTGCATTATGGTCCGTTTGACTCTAAATCAAATTTAAACCATATGTTACGTGACTCCCTCACACCAGGAGAAAGTTGTTCAAGTTTGGCATTTTGGCCATCGCCATCTTGATTAAATGGAACTAGCAATTGAGACCATGAACTGATGTTTACAAAGGTTACTCAGGTAATAAATCAAGTGAGAAGTAGGGTACTTTTCCCAAAGACTTCTATACAACCAGACTTATTTTGGCAACCACAGGAGCCGCCTCTGATGACCATCAGAGAGAATGCAAGTTTTAAAATAAATGGCGGCTTCCGAAGAGATTAAATGCTGCAGAAGCATCCGTCATAACAGAAATGGAGAGTATTTCTTCAAAGCAAAGAAGACTCTTCTCTGTGGAAATTACATGTTTCGCTCTTCTCCCATCTGGCAAGAGTTGCCAGATGGTTTATCCAATCAACCTGCCATCAAGTCTTTATTAAAAGCGCGTGTCCTTTTCCAAACAGCTTTCAATTGTCATCTGCTGAGGAAGAATCAAGATGTTGTAATAAAGAAAACCTTGACTGAAGATATTTTGGGAATTTTTCCTTTTCTCACCATTATCGGTGCAGTATTACAGCAAAACAAGAGGCGGTTACATTAACCAACAGATACTAGATACGAAACGAATTACGACAAGATTTCACGCTTGACCGGCAGTTTGCATCTTGGCCTCGACTCTGAAACATTTTGCTGCACAGTCGGTGATGACGACGGGAGGTTGGGGATGGAGGCTTTGCGTGGAAGACGAGTGGTGACAGCAAAGACGAGTGAGTCAAGATTCAAGCCTGCGGCGTCTCGTGGAGAAAAACGTTTAACACTGAATCTGTCAGCCGTCGTGTTTGACCTATAAACAAACTAGATGATTTCAGTTTCTCTTAGTCTGTAGAATTAATATATGCTACTGTGCCGAGATGTATCTTGCTTTACATTTAGTGTAACACCATCTGGTCTCTTTTGCAGTCAGAAAACAGCATCATTCAGAAAAACTAGGCACAATGGGAAAAGGAGAGCGTAAATATTCATTTCTTACCTGGTAATATTCTGTTGGGAGAGTTCTCTTTTAGCCTCGAGTTTGAAAGTTTTGCAGGGTAAGAAGTTAACAGGCGGATTGGTGCAGCGCCAGCTTTCATGGACTCTTAATGGCAAAACAGCTATCACCTATGATTGTGTGCTTTATGCTTTATGGTCTGTTTGACTCTAAATGACCATAATTTACTAAATGAACATCATGCTGAATTGAAGAAGACTTGAAACTATAGATTGAGACATAAACTCATGTTTACAATGTTTACTGAGGGAATAAATCAAGAAAGAAGTAGAGTCATTTAAATAGACCTCTATACAACCAGAGGAGTCGCCCCCGGTGGATGTGGAGAGAGTGGAGTGGCTGAATAAGACACACACACACACACACACACACACACACACACACACACACACACACACACACACACACACACACACACTCTATATATATAAATGGTCTGGCTGACTAATCAGGAAAAGATGAGATACCATAAACAAAGAACACTGAGATTTTATCACGGAGAATAATTGAGCTCAAAGCTGTTTTTTGTGTTTTAATGAGATTTGTTGAACAAAAGAATGACGGTTCGGGAAAATGTGAAGTGTCTTTCTGATAGAAAAATGTACTCGACACCTGGTGGTAAAATCATTGATCAGGACATTTAATCTTTGCAAAGAGGAGCAGAGTCAGAAACACAACATGATATGTCAATTGCGTATCCTGGGCTGCTCAATGAATGAGCAGAGAGTTACCTCTTAAATACATTAATGACACAATCACAGAAGCTCTCATGACGTCTTCAGATTCGCATCGGCATGGTCATGATAACAAGGAACACCACGTTCTTTACACAGAGACATGTAGGCATCCACAGTCTCAAGACTATCAGAAGGTCACTGTTAAAGCATACGTATGTTTTAACAGGAGAGGAGGTCAAATGCGAAGCCACAAGCCTTTACACAGTATATGATTAATAATATAACTGTGAAACAGTAGTTGATTAAGAGTAAATACGTTTTTCTTCTAACACTTTCCCATTTAGGTCTCTTTAGCTGAAGCTTTTATTTACATGTGCAGTTAAAGTGGAATAAAACCTTCATTCAAACCCGATTATAAAACACTACGAGACACCGACACCAAAAGAGCGCTGTTAATTTGCTTTAGTGCCTCTATTATATTCTGCTCTGTTGTGTTTCGTCTCCTCGTGGTAATGTTCAGGCTCACGGCACAAAAGCAACTGTTGGTGAGAAACTGGGGAAACGCGGCGCTGTGCTAAATCATAATGGGTTATGCCTCCCTGCCTTCCGTGGCCTGAATGCAAAAAGACAGCACACGGCTTTCCTTTAAGAAGACAGTACCCCGACACGCGCAGACGTTACATTATACACAGCATGGGCAACTTAAAGGGTTCGCTGAACAAATGGTGAAAGAATGTTCTCTAAAGAACAGTCCATTACAACTATTCTGACTTACACTATTGTCAAAGCAGGTTTATTTTAACGAGAGGACACTGATGATTAAACAAAATCTAGATTTATTTATTTCATTGAACCCATAAATAACTCAATGATAAAAGCAGTTACATAAAATTAAATAACGTTCCGACAATGTAAAACCATTAGCGTCAGTGCATCCTGTAATATAGATGTGATGACAATGTGGCTCCTTCCAGTTGGTGGTCAGAAAACCGGCTCGGTTGGAGGGATGAATGTACGCTGAATTATTCACGTTACAGATTCTGTGAGTGCACTCGGCCCTGTTTGGTTTCGCTTACTTCTCTTATGTCGGCATGTTTTCTGACTCCAACGAGATACGCATTCAAAACGCCCGTATGTGATGTCAAACATTCATGTTTGGGGTTTTTCATCATTATCTAAATGGAAATAACAGAGCTGCCAACTTTTCAAAAAACCTTGGAGTGAGATTTTGTGAGGGGTGATCAAAATTTTGCCGCGCACACAGCCACACACGTCGGTGGCTCAAATATCAGGAAATTGGAATTCTTTTGGCGTCGTATCCATGTAATACCCTGCATTTTGGTGGTTTGTGGGGCCTAAAGTCGTTGATAGAGGCGGCCTACTGGAGATGGACAACATTGGTTACATTCTGTGAAGCAAAGACATAGCTGATGATCAGTGTTGGGGTAGTTACTCAGAAAAAGTAACTAGTTACACGTTACTAGTTACTTCTGAAAATTGTAACTAGATTACTTTACTAGTTACTGTATTTGAAAAGTAACTTCACTACTAGTTACTTTACTTTCCATTTTTTTAAGCAAATGTCCAAATTAACTGCAAAGATACATGGACAAACATCATGGCCCTTTCATCACTTTATTTTCAATTTTCAATAATAATTTATTATTAATTAATATAATTTCCAATAATAATAATCGCGCGAGTCACACGACACTTCAACAATCTACCGTAAACGTCGGGTTACGAGCCGCTACTACCTTCGGTCAGAGTCCCCGTTAGCTCCCCGCTGTAGCCGGCTGGGGCTCCTGCTAGAGCTCAGTCACTTCCCCGCTAACTTCCGCTAGCTCCCCGAAAACCACCGAAGGTAGCGGGACCAGGCTCGACACCCGACTTGGGCAGAGGGGTCGCGGGCAGCAGCAGCAGCAGCGCTAGCTAGCAGCTTGTTGCTATTGTTCATGCAGGAAGTGTCGTGTGACTCGCGCGCCACTAAAAGAGAACTTTTCGTTCTGGTAAAAATGGCCGGCCCCACGCTGTCGGCCTACCGGGGATCTCCCCGGTGTCCCCTATGGCCAGTCCGCCCCTGCCTTGGGGTAAATAGGATGTCTATTCAGCGAATAGGTTTACAGATGTGCTCCTTAGCGGCATCTATCGTCGGGACGTTTGAAAAGGAACGAACGCGCCTCGGCCCAAAATCTGATTTTTTTTTTGCTGTGAGAAATTGGTTGTGTGGCGTGAGTGCGTGTGAAAACATGCAAAAGCGTGTGTCACACGGCGAAACCGTGAGAGTTGGTTGCTCTGGAAATAATCCATGATCGAGAGAAGTGCCGCCCCGCACCCTTTGGTTTGGATCAAAACATGTACTTTGCTGCTTTTTGCTGAGGAAACTGCTGCAAGTAATTCACTGTGAGTTTACAGTAAAACAAATTGTGGAGTTAACGTTCAGGCTATGAAGGCTACAAAACAAACCATGTTAACTGACGGTTGGATATGGGAATCGAATAGAAGTCAAAGTCTGGTGTTTTTTTATTACGTCACATGAACATAGACTTTAGTTGTAGGATGAAAAAGGAATAGAGCATATAGTATGGCGATAGGTTTGCCGATATTGTATTGCTACACGGAAGCAAATCAACAGTATCAACTTTATATTTATCTCCACTGCCATGCAGCACAAAAAAAGAGTTCCACCACTCCAAAGGGGGAGGTAGAAAACTCTTGACATTTTTTATTATCCTTCCAGTGCCAACATGTAGAGCAGTAATCTGACTGCAAGAGCATGAATCACCACACAGCCCGGCGGAGATAAATCAATACATCTCTATTTGAAAGAGAAGGCAGCTGAGGCTTTTCATCCACCTGCCATGTGTGATCCCACACCGAGTCGCAGGTGCCTCATCCAATTTGTTACCTCGGAAACACCAACCGGCACCACAATTATCACCGGGTTGGCAACGTTTATTCACAGCTTCATTCTCACTATGCTTTCTCTTTGCACCTCGCCTCTACGAGCATCAAATTAATGAATGGAAACGGGTCAATCTATCCGTTTTTTTAACCAACATATTCTCACGCCGACGCTTCCAACATGTTAGCGTCTGCTCTGTTACCGTCGGTGTCTTTTCAAAATAAATTTCAAACGTAGGTTTACTCAGGTTTTAGGCTTACCTGGTTAGTTTCAGGCCGTCGGGCTGAGGAAAAGACCGCTGTTTGGGTTAACATTTGTGGTGCAACGGAGCGTTGTCAATCCGTGACTCTTATGGTTTGGCAAAAAAATTATCTAAACGGGAATCTCTAAAAGTTATATTTGCTCCCTTTTTCCTTTTGTGCTGATCTCCAGTTTCCTTGATGCAAAGTTATGCTGTTGTTTCAACTCATCAATTACTGGCCACCGTAATCTGCAAAGTGTGACATGTTGAAGGAAGAAAAGAGGAACGACAACCAAGGGTATTGCATATCTAAAAGGCGATGGATCTTAAAAAGAGAGGTTAGAGATTTTGACCCTGAGGGTGAAGAGTAAAATATTACGTGGGACGGGTAGTAAAGCTCCAGGTAGTCCTGAACTAAAATGATTAACTTCTCCTTCATTCATTTACTGTTGACTGATATTTATGGAAGATACAAATCTGCCAGCTGTGATTGGTTGTTCCTCGTCACATGCAGCATTAAAAAAGTGAAACCATTTTATATCTCGTGGGCGTAGCCGTCGCGCCCTGAAAAAAAAAAAGAAGCTTGGAAAACGGCGTCACGTTCGCTTTCGAGCGTGCCTTCTGAACGTCGCATTGAAAACAATGGATTTAAGGGTGCAAAAAAAAACGTGTTCATTGAACAACCCTTTATTCAGCATTTGGTTGTACTTGGCTCGTGCTATTCTGGTTCCCAAAAACCAAGATGGAGACGCCCAAAGATGGCGACAACCAAAAACCAAGATGGCGACGCCCAAAAACCAAGATGGCGACACCCAAAAACCAAGATGGCAACGCCCAAAATGCCAAACTCAAGGCTTCAAAACCGTAGTCCACATACCAATGAAAATGGATTTAGCGGACAGCTGAAAGTCCGGGCCAATCAGCAACTATAAGACCAGAACAGCAGGCTGCAAAACCCTGGTCGACATTACTATGGCATCGATTCATGGCGTCCAAATCCATTATGTTCCAACACTCTACGAATGTCGGTCAGGCCGTTCAATTTACAGCTTCCAGCGGTTTCTAGATCCACATTAAAACAATAAATCAGACTTGAAATTGAAACATGCACACAGACTGACAATCGCAGCATTGGATGTCAGACGGTTCACGGTCCGTCGGTCCGGATTGAGGGAGATTGTAGCCCGACATGTGGATCAGAGAAGCACAGAGAATGTTGTTAACAGGACCAGAGCGGAGGAGTTTGCAACTTTCTCTGTTATCAGTACAATTTATGTTGTGTATTTAGAGAATCTCCTTTTTGGTGCAAAGACAGTGTGTAAAATTGATAATATTATTGTGTATTTTTCTCTGTTGCAAGCGACGAGTAAATGAAGGAATTAAATAATGTCATGTGCAAATTAACCTAAAATACAAAGGAAAGGAATTATACACCACGCTGAGATTGTATACCTCTGTTTCAGATTTTTCTGAAATATTTTTGTTTTCTTCTTTTATCTTCAGTCTCGAACGTCAACCGGGCTTCGATGTCTTCATGCGTTTGAGCTTTGGGGTTTAAGAGCTGGATGTGGTTCGGCAAAGAGGAGGTTGGGTTCCGTTCCATTTCGGAAGTTTTATACTTCAAAAGCACCCGAACACCAGACATCCGGTCCTTTTGGTTCTGCCAAAGGATATCAGATAAAATCCCCACAGCATTGGCACTGTGAAGGTTTTCTACTAACTGAGTTTGCGTTTAACTGCGCCGAGTTGGATCTCCTGGAGCCCGTGTTCAGACAGATGAGCTTAATATACCACAATGGCCAGGAGCCGCTTTCACACCTGAGTCCCTGCTGTCCTCTGAAGTCGGCACAAAACATGACTGGAATATAAGCAGGGGTGAATTTAGGAGCCCAGACAATACCGAAGCAAACATCGGCTCCACCTTTTCCACCCTTAATTATCACATCATAATTATGTTTTAATTCAATGTAATGTATCCCCATAAAACGGTTCGCACGATATCTACGATATTTTGCTGTTTTCCTAAGAATGTGTGTGAGCAACGCAAGCTATCGTAAGCTCTATACAACCGGAGGAGTTGCCCCCTGGTGGTCAGTAGAGATAATGCAGCTTTAACACATGAAGCATAGACTTCTATACAACCAGAGGAGTCACCCCATGGTGGTCAAGAGAAAATGCAGCTTTAAGACATGAAGCATATACTTCTATACAACCAGAGGAGTCACCCCTGATGCACACTAGAGAGAATGCAGCTTTAACACATGAAGCATAGACTTCTATACAACCAGAGGAGTCGCCCCCGATGGACACGAGAGAGAATACTTTTTCTGAACTGGTGGTTGGCGCCTTATTGGCGACAGAACACTGGCCCGTTTTCATTTCTTCAAATATTTGCAGCAAACATTTTCAATAAAAAAAAAAATCAGCTACATACACATCTTTCTCTGCTTTATTTGTTCCGTCAGCAAATCCCCATCAAGACCAAACAGCTGAACTTAGAATTGGTTTTACTTCCAGTGAAGTAAAAGCACGAGTGAGAGCTTTTGGCACACAGTGCCCATTTACTGTATCGAGAATTTATTAAATCGAGAAGTCAATTCTAAATCCAACTCGAGATGCCAAGAATACAAATGACGTTGTGAGGTTTCCAAAGAACATTTCAACATTTACCGCATTTGTATTGTGACACAGCGAATGTTCGGAAAATTCAATTTATTAGATCAAAAAGGAAATGTTTTTTGCACAATCCAGTGAATATAAAAGGAACAATAAAATCCTGCAAATCCAACATTGCCATGAAGCTCTTCTCGGTTTGAATCGGGAAGCGTCATCACATCATGTGTTGCAACATCTCACATTAGTGCCGAAGTTAAAGCAAGTAAAGATCCAGCCTCCTTTTGGAAAGAGCTGTGTTCGCCTGTCAAACATTCACACCAAACTCCATTGACTTTATTGTGAATGTATTGAAGAGTGTAAAGGAATAAATGAACGATACGCAACAATGTTTCTCAAGTTGAAGCCAAACTGAGTTCACTGATCCAGTTTGATAGCCGGCATCCATTCAACCTTCCTTCCTAAGTGCCCTTGAGCAGGAGACACACTTCATCCCTCCCAGGATGTGAAGAGAGGAGAGATGTGGAAACGGATCTGTGCCTACGTGAAAGGGAGGTTTTGTGTACTTTAGGTGGCAGTGTTCCTCCGTTAGATAATTAAACCCTCCCATTTGTTTTGGGTGATGTGAACATTTTGACAGCCCAGTCTGCTTTTAGTCAGATGAGGATTATGGGAAGAGAGCACTGTTTATCCTGTGAGGAGGATCAACACTGGAAAAAAGAAAGTGAGATAATGGCTGCAGGGCGGCTCGACGAGAGCAAACAGCGCATTATGTCCACAAATTATCCAAATTAATGAAGAGAGAAATGCTGTGAGGCAACTTCAGGGGCTAAGAAATTAAACGCTTTGTCTGTTAGATGTCTGAAAATAAGAGGTTTGCTTATTCACGTTTAGTTTATGATGAGATGAAAGTAAAAGCAGTAAAAAAAAAAAATTACAAAAAAAAAAAAAAAAAAAATGATCACATTTCAGAAACTGGAATTAGGGGCGATGTTTTGCTTTTCACAAAACAATGGGTTAAAAATCACTTATCGATTTTCACAATAGTTGCTTGTTAAATTTCTAATTGATTCATGGATAAGTTTTGTTCTGCTTTTTAAGGATTTTGACACAAATTGCAGCAGGTTTGTGGATGATTAAACCTCTTAGGAACACACAATAAGCTCAATTACATCAAACACACTTCAAGGGATTCAAGACGAATCAATTAGTCCACGATTGATTAAGCAACTGACGGAAATTAGTTGACTAAACTTATCTTAATCAGGCTATTATTTAAGCAAATTTGAAGATATAGCAGTTTTGTATGACTGCAAAATTGTTTGTTTGCTTTATGGTCTGTTTGACTCTAAATGACCATCATTTACTAAATGAACATCACGCTGTATTGAAGAAGACCTGAAGCTAGAGATTGAGACATAAACTCATGTTTACTTCTCTCTTGATTTATTCCCTCAGTAGAGTCATTTATATAGACTTCTATACAACCAGAGGAGTCACCCTTCGGTGGTCAGTAGAGAGAATGCAGCTTTAACACATGAAGCATATACTTCTATACAACCAGAGGAGTCGCCCTCTGGTGGTCAGTAGATAGAATGCCGCTTTAACACACAAAGCATAGACTTCTATACAACCAGAGGAGTTGCTACCTGGTGGTCAGTAGAGAATGCAGCTTCAACACATGAAGCATATACTTCTACACAACCAGAGGAGTTGCCCCCTGGTGGTCAGTAGAGAATGCAGCTTTAACACATGAAGCATAGACTTCTACACAACCAGAGGAGTTGCCCCCTGGTGGTCAGTAGAGAATGCAGCTTCAACACATTAAGCATATACTTCTACACAACCAGAGGAGTTGCCCCCTGGTGGTCAGTAGAGAATGCAGCTTTAACACATGAAGCATAGACTTCTACACAACCAGAGGAGTTGCCCCCTGGTGGTCAGTAGAGAATGCAGCTTCAACACATAAAGCATATACTTCTACACAACCAGAGGAGTTGCCCCGGGTGGTCAGGAGAGAGAATGCAGGTTTTAAGACACTTCCACATAAGCCTGGTAATCATTATTTTCATTAGCGATTTATTGTTCAATCCATAAATAAATTCAAAAGATATTGACTTAACAGACACTTATTTAAATAATCCTCGGGATTGTTGCCTTAATACAGTACCAGACAGAGAAAATCAGCTAATTTATTCAAATAGAAAACAGAATTTAGGGCATTTTTGATGGGGGGAAAAAAAGCCCTACAAAATTAGTAAATGTCCATAAGAAAAGATAATGGAGCAGATTAATTAATGATGAAAATAATAATACATCATCACAATTCAAGGGCTTCTCCACATTCATGATACTCTCCATGACCTTGCACATGCGTCTTTACTGGTCAATGGGAACATTTAATGTTGGCATCTCGTCATCAAGGTGAGCGTCGGGAATAAGAATGTGAAACACCATTAATAATAATAACTTTAATATGAAATAGTGTTAATATTCAGCATATAGAACAAAAGAGACTCACCGTGAGCGGACACGTCCAGAAACACAAGGCGACGAAGAGCAAACTCTTCATCTTCACTCCTCAGGTAGAAGCCGGTCTCAGGTCCGGACGGTTAAGAATAAAACAATAAAAAAGTCCCGGACTTCATTGAAACTCCACGTTAGACTCGTTTCGTCCTGTTAAAAGGATCTGAATCTTCTTTAATTCCATCAATGTGGATGAAAATAAAGAGGAGAAGCCGGTGGTGTTGTGTCCACACTGATCACCTCCACTGAGCGGAGTGAGCCGAGACCAGCGACCCGCAGCTATGCAGTCAAGACATAACGAGGCACGGAGACTTCCGGTACGGGGTTTCAAAATAAAACATTTATTTGAGGATTACTGAAAAATACAGTAGACTCAATCTAGTCTCCGATATATTACTATATTAGTGTGATCATATACTATGTATATTATATCATATATAGTCATTATAAAAATATATGATATGTATATATATATATATATATATATATATATATATATATACATATATATATATATATATATATATATACATATATATATATATATATATATATACATACATATATATATATATATATATATATATATATATATATATATATATATATATATATATATATATATATGTATATATACATATGGACCAAATTGGCTGCGTTGATCCCTGGTGTTTCTTTCACCCTAATGCTAAAGATTTCTCCTATTACTCCACTGTTCATCAGGTCTATTTCCGCATTGATCACTTTTTTATTGACAAGGCTCTTCTTTCTTTAGTTAACTCTGTACAATACTCTGCCATCGTCATTTCTGACCATGCACCTCACATCTTAGACCTCTGTCTCCCCTCTAGTTCGCACAGACACCAAGGAGGATGGAGACTTAACTCAGGCTTACTAGCCAACACAGATTTTTGTGACTTTGTGTCGACAAATATAGATTTTTTTCTTAGAAACAAACAGGTCTGATCAGGTATCCCCATCACTCTTATGGGGAACGCTAAAAGCACTTATTCGTGGGGGTATCATATCTTTCAGTGCACATATAACCAAAAACAGGAGATTAAAACAGCAGGAACTTTTGGACGCAATACTGGACATAGACAGACAACAGGCCTTAACAATCAACCCAGATTTAACAACCAATCGTCTACAATTACAAACCGAATTTGATTTACTATCAACAGGGAAGGCAGAATATATACTAAGACGTACAAGGGTGACTTACTATGAGCATGGGGATAAGGCTGGCCACCTTCTAGCTTCACAACTTAGACATCAATATGCCTCCCGCTTTATACCACAAATCTCTGATTGATCTCATACCCTGACTACCGACCCATCAAAAATAAACTCAGAGTTTGCTTCCTTCTATTCTACGCTCTACAAATCACAACCCCCTCTTGACACATCCGTTATCGATGCTTTTCTTAATAATCTAGACTTTCCAACTTTAAGTGAAGAACTTTCAATAAGTTTAGATGAACCCCTGAGTTTGGGAGAAATTAGTTCCTGTATTTCTGGAAGAACATGGGCCTTGTCTCTTTTAGTGACCTTTATGTACAGTAGGTGGGACCTTTGGAAACTTCACTGACCTAGCCACAAAATTTGGTATTTCTAATTCAGGTCTATTCAGATATTTTCAGTTGCGCAATTTCACCAAAACACAATTCACTTCATTCCCTGTTCTGCCTGAACAAACTTTGTTAGAAGACATCATGTCCTCCCCAGATTCACAAAATAGAATCTCTTCAATCCATATATTTGGGGAAAGGAACTAGGTCTTTCACTAGATGAATTCTGGTGGAGTGATGTTTTGCTCAGAATTAATACTACTTGTATTTGTGCACGTATGCGCCTCATCCAATTCAAGGTTGTCTTCAGAATTCACTACACAAGGGCCAGGCTGAAAAAGCTGTTTCCTGAAACAGATGAACAGACCACACACACACACTTTTTTTCTCCTGCCCTAAACTACACTCTTTCTGGACATCATTTTTTGATACCCTTTCTGCAGTCTTTAATATTCGTATGCCTCCATGCCCTTTGATTGCTGTATTTGTTGTGTCTCCTGTTGTGGGAAGGTTTACTAGATGTCAAGCTGATGTTATTGCATTTGATGCTCTGATAGCCAAGCGTCAGATACTGCTACATTGGAAGAACCCAAAGCCACCTAGCACATACTCCTGGTCTGAAGAGGTAATGGCATTTTTACACCTTGAAAAAAATCAAACACACTGTCAGAGGATCTCTGAAGAAATTTCACAAAACCTGGGACCCTTTCCTTTCTTATGCAAATAAACATTTTTTTTTACAATTTCCATGGAAGAAACATCTGAAAGAAAACACAGAAAAAGGAAACGTAGAATAAAGACGCAGAACGGAGCTGGAATCCACTTTCAGGAAGTCGACTGCGGTTCTTAAACTGTCTTTGAGGACGAAGTCAAGGTCAGTGAGCTGCCAGATGAAATATAGACGGCAGGTTATCAGCAAATGACACTTCAAACACCGAGTGGAAACTTCTAGACTCAGTGTGGAACGGAAACACACACACACACACACACACACACACACACACACACACACACACACACACACACACACACACACACACACACACACACACACACACACAGACATGGTTTCTGTCCTGGTGACAGTAAACTCGTGAGATGATGAAGTGGCACATATTTACATCAGCTGCCGAGGGCTGGAGCATCAACACGGCATTAAAATGTGCAGACAGAAAACGTAAAGCAGTCCGGTGCTTTATGGCTTGTGTATGAAGCAGAATTTAAACATTGTGGCGCTGCTACAAATACTCAGCTGCACCCGTCCTGATTTATTAAAGAGGGATTAATTATACCTTTAATCTCAATTCCGCTCACTAATTATTATTCCAGCGCTTAACGGACACGTGTGTTTGTCAAATACGAACCACAAGATCCATTAAACTGATTTTTTAAAATCAAGGATGAACCTTAACCCTTAAAACCTGCACACTTTTGATACCCGCCCAAAAGTGGGTTCTAAGTCAAAAGTGAGTCATGACTTTGACCCCACTTTTAATTTAGACGCCTCCCACTTTTGATTTAAAACCCGCCCCCTTTGTTTTACAGGAAACTCAACTAATTAAGAGGAGGAGATTGAAACCACAAGGAGGATTTGAAATTAGAACCAACCTTTTACTTAAAACCCACTTTTAACTTAGACCCCGCCCACTTTACTTAGACTCCACTTTTAATCTAGAACCCGCTCACTTTTGATGCCCAAAAGTGGGTTCTAAGCTTTGACTTGGACTTAGAACTAAGAACCCGCTTTTGACTTATTATTATTATTATATACTGATTTATATGATTATATGAACAAATCTCACAAGCATTACCTTTATTATAACACCAAAATGATTCAAATAGGAATGAAGGTAAATATATTCAATAGCAGTTAGTATTTTTACGATTGTAAAATTTGTCTGCACATTTTTCCGTCTCCTCTTCCTCCACCTCCTCCAACTCTTCTTCCTCGTCTTCCTCCTCTTCTTCCTCGTCTTCCTCCTCCTCCTCTTCCTCCTCCTCCTCCTCCTCCTCCTCCTCCTCCTCCTCCACTTCCTCCTCTGTGTTTGGTTCTCCGATGCTTTGCTTCGATGAATCTATTCATCACCGCTCCAAGATAATCGACCTAACCTTCAGGAATCTTCTTGAGCAGTGAGCGGAGCAACGTGGGCTCAGATGAAGATACACATGAAGGAGACAAACATCTTTTTCTATCAATTTCTTATTTCTTTACCGAACAATTTTGATCCACATTTACGACATTATATTGTTATGTTTTAACAATTAAAGCCACAAATTTCTGTTTAGTCATCTTGACACATGGACACATAAAGAGCCCCACGTATAACATTTCAAATTAGGTTTTTCTGTTATTTTGTTCAGATTATTATCATTTAGTGTTTAAAAAGTCATTGTTTTGGTGCTTGATTTTAATGTGCGCGCCTCCCATAAAAGGGACACTGTGTCGAGCAGCTTAATTAATATTGACATTTGTTTTTAATAGATTTACTTATTTAGACTTTTTTTGGTGCAAACTTCAGATTTAAAATGCCTTCACGAGTTCACTTCATATCAACTGTCAGTGCTCAGTTCTCCTTTTTGCACTCAGACTGTGGATTTATACTCGCTTTACTAACACGACCATGACATCTAGTGGGAAAATATCCACATAACTCTCAATTAAATGTATTCCACTTCATTATGTTCCTTTTGGATTTTACACACTCAAATATCTTCCTTTTAACACCTGGCTGGTTTGCCTTTGAGCTCTACATTACCACGACAGTATATTAGGCTCCAAATAACGAGGCAAGAAATAAGATGAAGAGGTCAAAGGTCAAGGGCTTGTGCATCCATGATGGCACTTGTAAGGAATTGGAAGTTGGCCAATCACCGGTTGTATATCAGTATGAGGCCATTTGGGCCTTTTATCAAACCATATAAAAGTTGTGCTTTAGGGAAAAAATAAACATATATATAGGCTTAAAACATTTAAAATATATTTGAAATCAGTTTAAATTGTACTATGCATGCTTAGTCTACCATTAGGCTTATTTTCAGACTCTAAATATAGAAATGTATAGACGTGTCAAACTTGGTTTTGCTTAATTAACATAGAGACCAGCGCCAGTGGCGCCAATGACTTTGTACAACAACTTAAAATATTGTATAATGTCTTCTTCTTCTTCTTCTTCTTCTTCTTCTTCTTCTTCTTCTTCTTCTTCTTCTTCTTCTTCTTCTTCTTCTTCTTCTTCTTCTTCTTCTTCTTCTTCTTCTTCTTCTTCTTCTTCTTCTTCTTCTTCTTCTTCTTCTTCTTCTTCTTCTTCTTCTTCTTCTTCTTCTTCTTCTTCTTCTTCTTCTTCTTCTTCTTCTTCTTCTTCTTCGTCTTCGTCTTCTTCTTCTTCTTCCCGCCACAAGATGGCGCCCATGTCCGCCGCTGCCGTTGGCGTCCCTGAAGCTCCCTCCCCGTCGGAGGCTGACCTCTTTCCCCGTGCGATGACAGTTTCCTGCGGGCTGCTGGACTCGGCCGCCCTCACAGCGAGATGCACTGAAGGGGAGACGGGGCTTATCTGAGTTTTAGCCTGCTCGGGCTGGTGGAGTGACTCCTTTTGTTGTTATTGTAAGTTTATTTTTCCGGTGAAGAGCGAATGCCGGTGAGTGTGTTGCGGGGAGAATAAGTAGTTGCTCGGGTTACGCAGTGCTGGCGATACGTGTCACTTCGTGGAGAGAACGTCACGACGGACTACGTTCAAACATTTGGGCAATTAAGCGTCGACGTGGCAAACGGAGCAAATGTACGCAGCGATACCACATTTTTAAGTACATTTTGGATTAAGTAGAAGGTGATCTTCTATTCGGCTTATATACAATTTAACCAAAATGCAGTTATTTCCGTAGAACCTCTACTTTCATAACCGCCTCACACTTGACGGTCTGGGTATGGTGGCTGAAGACCGCGGGGACGACCGGTGAAGCACTTCGAAGAAAAAGTTGAAATTCTACACAAAATATATAGTGTAGGTGTATAGGACGTATGCCGAATTAAAGAGTACTTCTAAACGCTTCGTAATGTAGAGTACATTAAAATCAGTGAAGTTCGTATTTCTGCCAGTGATGACGTCCTCACACCAAAGTATTTTTATGTCGTAAACCGAAATTAGAAAATAAAGTAATCTTTGGTCCAATGTGGATCCGTGTGGGTGGTTTAGTTATTTACATGTGACCAACTTTTTGACTGCCTACTTGTTGAAGAGGAACATGGAGCCTCTGTGAAGGCCTTTTCCTTCATTTATCTGCGGCATCCTGAATTAATTAAAATGTAAAGATTTACAGTGATCACTTGGCTGTAATGTTTTAAAGTCGATTATTATTATATATTTTAAGTATTTAATCTTGACATACATTTTGTCGCTACCCTTTGTATTCAGAGATATACCTAATCTAATAAACTAGCAAGACAGTATCTCAATGCTACATTTATGAGGCTCAATCGTTGACTAATGTTGTTATAGTAAAAACTACAGCATGTCTGTGCCACAATTATTTCACCCTTGACCTTTGGAGATACAAAATAAACTCTTGTTCTGATGCTGTAACTTTCTCTCTGAATGTCTCTCCAGGTGTGAAATGACCGACAGGATGGAGGGTTCGGTGGGACCCGGCGTCAAGGCAAACGGGCCCGTCTCGGCGCCCAGCAGCCCCGTGAGCTCCACCACAGGCCCGCCTCCGTTCCCGGAGGAAGAGCCGCAGTCGTCCCTGACGGACATCGCCCAAATGTGGATTAAGTTCGGCAAGACTTTCGCCGTCATCCTCCCCATCTACATCTTGGGATACTTCGATTTCAGCTTCAGCTGGGTCCTGATCGGACTCGCCGTGTTGTTCTATTGGAGGAGGAACCACGGCGGCAAGGACTACAGGATTAACCGGGCCATGGCGTTCCTGGAGCACGAGGAGAAGGCGGTGAGGCGGAGCGTGCCCACGTCGGAGCTGCCACCCTGGGTGAGTCCTCCGGCACCGTTAACGCTCCCGGTGTTGTCGCCGTCTTGTCACTATTGGTTTGTGTTTGGACTCTTGGCTCGAGCTTCGAACCCTTGAGTATGGGAGGTCCGCATTGACCCTTTTTGAGTCAAAACCACCCATAACCCGGTAGTTTCCATGTTTGGGTTCACCAATTGTGTCCGTAGCCTTTTGAAAACTATGACTTAACACTCAACTTCTCATAAGATAGGTTGTTGGGTTTATTTTATTGGGTGAGGCCAAATACTGACAGCAAATCGAGTAAAATTGGCAGTTAGATGCTCCAAAATATCCGGCAACGTGAGACCATATTCTTTGTGAATTAATAATCTGCAACACTCTCTGGAAGACATTTCTCAGATGGTCTAGAGACGTTTCATCTACGAGGATCGATATGACGACAATCGAGCATAAAAAGATGCATTCATACTGTGACGTTTCCATTTTAGTCCAGTTGTTAAAGTTACTATCTGGGACTTTTAATTGTTTATGAAAACCTTTTTTAATTCTGATGCCTCTATCTGACTTATTTAAGCGAACAAGACCATCAGCAGGAATGTTGGCCATTAAATCTTCACTCTTAATACCAGCGATCCGCTCTGATTCTCCGCAAAATAAGACAAAGTGATTTACGGCCTCCAGCAGAGACTCGCCCACCGTGGACAGACCCAGACCTTCACCTGCAGCCTTGGACCTGCAGTCGGAGCTCCGGAGGGAAGATCAACACACAACAAAAGTTCCTCGTAGAAGCTTTAATGTGGTTTTCACGACTGTCTCGGGGCTCCTGAGGGCACCGTTAAAGCTCGGGAGAGCCATCAAACCGGCTCTGATTTCCTCACTCTGTGCCGTGTTCTTGTGCACTGAGCTCCCCGTGACTCAATGAGAGAACCAGCATGAGCACACACCTTCATCATCAGCTGCCGTCCTCTCTCTCTCTCTGGCGAGCTCGTCCTGCCAAAATTGACATCGTTCCCAACATGTGCAAGGAGCGGAGATTACTCACAGGGCGGACTAATCCGGTAGCGTCGGCTTTGTAACGTTGTAACGTCTGTGGAATGATTTGCTTTGGGAGCGGAGGGGAGACGTTGGTCCAGTCATGCATCGTCGTTCCATTTTTCATTTTTTCATGTTATATCATGAGTGGCAGCTTAACAATGAAGGCTAAGAACCAGCCTCAACCACGTTGCCTTCAGGTAACGTGGCTGATGGTTTAAAGACCTAAATAAATGTGACTTGACGGGCCAGATGATGGTTCGATTAGATATCAGCACCTCGATGCAGATGTGCATATTAATCGGTAAAGGAATATATATATATATATATATATATATACATACATACAGCTCTTTGGTTTGCCTGATTTGAAAGGGAAACGGAGAGAAGAAGTGAAAGGATGTCAAAGGGTCAACGTGTCCTTCTGATAAAGAATCGGTGACCTTTGACCTCTGTGGGAGACGCTCAGACGCGTCCGCCTGTCCTTC